>NC_051155.1:214479597-214579811 GCF_013339745.2 Dermacentor silvarum | reverse complement strand
AAAGGGGTTGCTTTCTGCGAGACGCTTAGTGGTGGATATTCCCTGACAAGATATGGGAGTATTCAATAGCCTTTCCGGAAGATTCGACCGCAAAGGCCATTTGAAGCACTTGCTTTCAAGAAAGGCAAAGATTTAGAAACACTTGCAGAATATTCCCGCAGATGTATACATTCTGGCAGATCAGAAGGAGTGGCGAACACTTGTTGTCTCAAGCATTCCATACCATGGATGCGCCATTCACCTTTCGTGAGTTGGAGTTGGCGTTTAGCAAATTAAGAAGGCGCTGTGCTGTGAGTCCCGATTCGATCAGCAATCAGATGCTGACAAATCTGCCATACGAACGAAGACGAGCCCTTCTGGACATATTTAATCACGTCTGGAGCACAGGAGAGATCCCAGAAACGTGGAAGACAGCATGGGTGGTGCCATTGCTCAAGTCCGGAAACGATCCTGCGAGCCTCGCCTCATATCGCCCAGAATCGCTAACAACATGCGTATCAAAGTTTATGGAAAGACTAATATGTACGAGGTTAACATGGTATCTTGAGCAAGGAAATAGACTGCCATCGTGTGTATGACCGGAGTTCGTCCACGGTTGAGTGCCCAGGACAGTGTCTTGGCCTTATCGAGCACCATCGCGTCGACGGCCTTTCCACACTCGCCATTTTTATGGACGTTGCCAAGGCATACGACTGTGTGCTTCATACAGGCATCATCAACGGCCTCCGAACCATGGGCGTCTCGGGAAACTTCGATTCGTCTATGAATTTCTCAGAGATCGATGTGTCCAGGTTAAGCTCGGAAGTATAATGAGCGAAAAGCGACGCATTTCCTCGGCGTCCCACAAGAAAGTGTCCTATCTCCCTTGCTCTTTAACGTTACCATGGCCAGCCTTCCAGACGCACTGTAAGTAGATTGGACGGCAGTAAAAAAATTCCATTACGCATATTATATCTGCATTTGGGTCTAAGGGTTAATTGTCGGAAGCATGAGGGAGGTAGTGGCCGAATACTGCACCAGGGAGGCCAATTCCTGTTCTGGTGAGGGAGTGACTTTGAGGAAGCTTAGTGGGCCTGCCTAGTTTGGTTGCACCTGAACTAGTATAGCCCCACTAGCTCTCGGCATTATATATTTTTGCCGGTTTCAGGCAACACCCTATGCCTGAAAGTGTAGTGGACTGGAGTAGGGATTCAAACTTACGACCTTCAGATTTGAGGTCGGGTGTTCTACCTCTGCTCCACGCCACCACTAAGGGTATACCAAGGGATCTAAGGCCAACACTAACGTTTGGCCCGGATAGCGCAGGGTGCAATCTCCATCATCGAACACCACTTATCGACGCTTCACCTATCTTAATCAGTGGAAAAACGTGCTTCATGATTTTCCCGGAGTGACGTGGAAGTCAACACGCCTGACGCTGAATATCGGAGGTCATCCAATTCGTCGTGCAACTAGTGTTCGCTTCCTGGGCGTCACCATCGACAGCAAGCTACTGTGGCGACGCGTGGTCGAAAGTGTTGTTGCTGCATCAGTGCAAACAGTCAACGCACTTCGTCACATGCCAGATGTACGTTGGAGAAACAATCCTATGAACATGCTTAAACTGAACGCTGCATTGATAACAAGCCACATTTTCTACCGGCTACCGCTGAAATCACCATCACCGAGTCAATTCGCGCTTGGAGGTAGTACATAGAGAGGGACTTCACTTGGCGATGGGAGTTCCTCGGGAGGATTCAAACAAGACGGTTACTGATGAAGCGCAGTCTCTTCCACTACGCCTCTTGGCATCTCGGGCCTTGTTTACGCAGCAATGGGCGAGTCCCCCGCAGGCACGGCACCTCTCCGGCGGCTCAGAGCAAGAACTCGCTCCCATTGCCATGCGGCGCTGAACACCTTCCGATTTTTTTAGGATTGGAATGGCCTAAACGGAGTCGTCTCGACCCACCATGGTCTTTTTTTAGGACGTTACCTGCAGCCTCATGTACCCAGCTACCGATGAAATGCACCATTCCAACTGCCGAAGCAAAGTTTCTTGTACTGGACCACATGAGCACCAGTGTTGTCATAGCAACTACAAGTGTACACAGCCGGGTTCGTGTGTGCACAAACAGATAGCTGCGCAGCGGCATTCTGAAGACCCTCCCTTGATGTGTCATGGTGTGTCCGCCTCGATCGCGTAGGTTCGTCTACAACAGCAGAAATCGTCGCTAATACCGCGGCTTTGCGAAAACTACGGACTTATTCTGCGCGAGACGCCATGATGCTGACGGACTCAAAGTAAGCGCTACAATGATTACATCTTGGCCTATACCTCGAGAGAAGTTTTCAAGGAAATCTCTGGGACTGATAAAGATTTAGTGAGCAAGGGATTTAACGTAACATTTTAATAAATCACACCCCTCTTAGGAATTGAAGGAAACAAAAAAGCTGACGCTCTTGCACGCCTACCGCTGACATGTGTCCAAAAGTGAAAGTGCCACGCATTTTTCGGAACTCTAAGAATGCAATCCGCAACCACTTTAGGGCGATCTCACCAAGCCTGTGTGATCCATGTGCTTACTCGCGAGGAAGCGACGCTGTTTTACCGCCTCAGAACCGACTCCACGTACACCCCGCTTGGTTATTAAGGACTGGACGTTGCGCTTCTCCGCTCAGTGGTTTCTGTGGTGATATCGATAACATTGAACATTTCATTTGGCTATGCCCGCAGTTCTACACAGAAAGAAAAGCAGTGGTCGTCAGCCTGAAAAAGAGTGGTCTTACGCACAGGACCTTTGAAGACGTTGTTTTCCCCAGAGGGCCCACGGTAATCAGGAAGAGAGTGAAACCACTGCTGTTTGCCTTCCTGCAAGACACGGGGCTCATCGACACCTGGTGACACACCCCTGATCTCAACTGATAGGAGGCTCAGTCGGAACAATTGCCCGCTATGTATGCCAGGCTAACACCGCCTGCTGCAACACCACCACCAGCACCACCACCGCTATCTGCCGCAGGCAATTTTTAAAACTTGGTGCAGCTAAAAAAAAAAAAAACACCCCTATACCATACCTGCATACCTGCGCATTTTAAGATTCGTAACTCCTTGGACACAACACCATGGAGGGAGTGGTTATAGTTGCACGAAGCTTTTGTTTGTTTGTTTGTTTGTTTGTTTGTTTGTTTGTTTGTTTGTTTGTTTGTTTGCTTGTTTGTTTGTTTGTTTGTTTGTTTTTAAGTTCGCATATGTACGCACTTAATTAACAATCTTTTACTTTTACATGCAGCACAAAAGCAGCAGCCAACTTAAAACAGTAGAGACTAACAAGCAAAACATGTTTTTTTTTTTTTTAGATCACGGTGATTTTACCAATAAATTTGCTGTTTCCAACTTCACCTGCTTCAAAAACTTGCTCAAAGCAAGCAGCCCTCTGGCATCCTTCCAGCTTTAAAAAACTTCCAATGGATAGTTCGGAAACCGACGAGCTAATCCTACGCGCAAACATAATTTGTTTTTCGTAAAACTTGACATAACATTCATCAAGTTGTAAAACGAGCCCAAATTCGTAAACTTTATGAAATGTTCGGGAGAGAGAGAGAGAGAATTTATTTGAAGGAAGGCAGAGAGGTCGGCCCTCATTCCTCACCCGTCATTCGCTCCTTTGACTGTCTATGTTCTCGGACTCAAGGTAGTCCTTCACGACACACTGTCAGCAGCACGCGTACATATTGGAAATTACTATCGGCCAGTTGAGAAAGGACGTGGCGTCGTCTCTCAATGGCTGTAAAATAACTATGTACAGTGTCATTGGAATGACTGAGCCGGTGAAGGCTTCTGATGTGCAAATGTCAGGTATCAACTGCGTTCCTATGCCATTTTGTAGAGCGGATACAGTGAGTGAGTTTGGTGCACTTGCATGGTAGCTTGTATTGGCCCACCTATGAAACGGCAGATTTCGTAAACAGCACCAAGTGAATCTCTTCATCCGCGGCATGCGCGTTGAACTGAGGTCCATGGCAAGCGCCCACTCAGAAATATCCGTGCACTGTTTTTTTTTTTTTTTCTTGCGCTAAGATAATCATCGGCAGCGAAGCGTTATCGTGAGCAAAGCACGAAAGAGAGCGGTGAGAATGATCACTAGTACAACTGCTAAAAGAGACAAGATAAATAAGAAAGAAACGAAGCAGAATACAACGCATGCATGGCTTCGCTGTTCCCGCCCAACATGTCTATCCCTTGTCCTCGCCACACAGTTCTCTTCTTTCCGAAACTATGCGAAAGGCATAGCGAAGCACAAGAAGGCGTAAACGGAACCTTGCACGCTGCTGTGACCACAGCTGAAGACAAACGGGCACGCCTACCTACAGGCGAGCAAGAAACCACTGCTGGAAGTCGTCTGCGTACGACAAGTAGGTTTTGCAGATGTCTGCGGAGCGGGTCGTCAACACGCGGCCGACAGGCCGGGAAACAAGTAAGCCGCACTGTGTGGACAGCTAACCCGAGCGCGAGTAACAACCGTGAATGGTTCCGTCGACCGCAGAGTCGGGCTGAACTGGCACTCAGGCAGGCAAGCAGACAGGGGAACGTGCGGAGTGCGCAACTGAACGGACAAACGCCTGCTTGGCAATTCGTATTGGAGGCGGCTCCTTTGCGGAAACAGTCGATGTCTGACATGGAGTCCTCTTTCACGTTGATGTCTTCGGGCCATCTTTAGCTGTCTTTTTTTTTTCAATCACCCGCTGCTTGCTGATTGAATAACAAAAACAGAGAATAATGGTTGTGCTGTCGGTTGCTTGCATGCATCCACGATCGGTGTGCGAGCAGCGAGGCTCTATGGACAAAAGACGGAACCGATGATGTCACAGACAGGAAAAAGAAAAAGAACGTGTCCGGCTTGTGCGATCTTGCAGAATCACAAGCAAATTTCTAGATGTCTCTTTTCAATCACATGCTGCTTACTGATTTGGATAACAATGCGTCGTTCAGTGGCGATACAACGCAGCTGCATCACACTGCATCAGTCGGTCAATTAGTATTATTCGCCGAATTACAGCCGCACAGATTGTTTGGCGCAGGCACGACCGAGTCCGAACTCACAAAGCTTTTCGTTCGTACGTGGCCTGCCATTTGCTGGGTGGTTTCACTAATAATATGCCCGATACCTCGATTGGTCTCCATCAGTTCTTACGAACAGTTATAGCGTAATAATTGTTTGTAAATACAGATTCCAGCCTGTCGGTATGTTGGACGTATTATTAGGGAACCTGGCCGTCCAACGGCAAAGAGCATTTACGAACGACAGGCTCTGTTAATTTGTCCGTGGGTTTATATTTAAGAAAGCAGTTCTTACACTACAATTCTTCGTAAGTGCAGATGCTAGCCAGTCGTAATGTGAGACCTATTATTAGCGAAGACGGCTAGCCAGTGGCAAACTGCACTTACAACCCAAAAGCTTTGTGAATTCCATCCCAGTTTCATAGCCTACAAATCAGGGCCGGTATTCACAAAAAAAGCTCTTACGCTTAAGTTATTCGTGAAGGCAAATTCGAGCCAAGCCCGTTCCTGGACATATTAACTTGAAAACCTTAGGTGGCTAAGTTGGCCATGCCCTTGGCGTGACCTTGGTGAAACTATGCCGTGGCAAAAAATGGCCGACGCCGCAAAGAGTAAAAATACGTCTAAAAATGGTCGGATTGACGTCACATTTCTCAGGGAGGTTCCTGTAAACAAAGTAAATTAGTGGCTCTCAAAAGAAAACTGATAAATTTGGGTCTGGGTGGGAATCGAACTCGGCCGTCCGCGGTGCGAGACGAGCACGCTTCCCTGAAGCCACCGGCTGCATTTTCTTTTCTTTTTTTTTTTTTTTTTTTTATTGCTGAAGCCACGGCTGCTCCACGGCTGTGCTTTACTAGAGGGGTGTCTAGTGCGCGCCTGATTGCACACCTCACGTGGTCACAGAGACGCGCTCATGCAGCGCACTTGCGCGTTCGTTGTCGTCTTCTTCCACAGCTGGCTCCGATGACGCTGATCATGCCAGCTTTCCCATACTGCCCCTCGGGCATGTTCCACTGCTCGCGCGTTGGTCGTCGTCTTCTTCCACAGTTGACAGACTTTCGCCTTCACGTTTTACAAACGTGTAACACTTGCTTACTTTTAGGTGCGAAGCACCTTATGCGCTCAAGCTGTCGGCGTCTCCTGTCGTAATCGTCGTTGTAGTCGTAGTCACGGTAAGCAAGCGGCTCGTGCTCGCGCTCGGCACGCGCTCGTGCCACTGCTCCCCGCGTTCATCGTCGTCGTCGTCTTCCACGTCTGGCTGCGTAGCCGCTCATCATTCCAGCGTAGAATTTCACTTCTCTTCTGTCGCCGTAATGGGGAGGCCGCGTTTACGAGGTTATGAGCGATTGCTTAAGGCAGTATGACCCCATCAGCGGTGCATCACTGCATGCTTCGCACCTCCCCAGGTTTCACGTCAGTGGAGCTGCATTTCGCTCAATGGGTCATTTACACTTACGCATAAAATTTAATTCACCGCTCAAACCAAGCCTACGACTTAACTGTTGCTAACTGTAATAACTAATAAATGCCCACAACTCCATGGGGCCGTACTCGTGCCAGCCAGCGGCGATGTGCGCTGAGCAAATTTTTTAACGATAACGCAGGCTTGAGTAACGTAAGTCACGCATGCGATTGCGAGGCTATAAGGCACCGTAAATCGATCTGTCAAAGAGCTCAGTGACTGAGTGGATGCGTGCAATTGCTTACAAAATTTTGTCGGTTGGCTTTTCATACGTGCATGAATGATTAAGGAAACCTAAAATCTTTCCACTGCGTAAAGGTGCAATTGTTATCTTTGCTCGCATGATCTAGAAGGCCCGGAACCTTCGCTGATTATCTCTGGATTGGTTCAGAATAAACGGCTATAGCCTGATACGATCATGTACTACATGACTTGACCTCGTACCTTCCACCAACACTGATACAGTATAGGCATACTTTTGTAGCTGCACGCTATTTAAAAGACAAGTATAAGTTGAACTGAAGGAGTCCGATTACCGGACAAGCTAAGCCTCTCGGGTGTCTATAGTTGCCGGGACGCTCGCCTACCGAAATTATGGGTTCGCGCCACTTCAAATATTTATATATGTGCTATTACTTGCAAAATTGTTGCTCTAGAACACTCCTTAGAGGGCACGCAGTTGCGAAATTTGAGCAGTAGCGCCGATAGTAGTGTCGAATGATTTGGGAGCGGCTTGCGTCGAGTGTGTCGATTGATAGCGGGATATTCATGGTATTGCGATATTGCGTTGATAACAATAAGCGGCACTGGTGCGTAACTTTGCCCAGTCTCTTGTATTTGAAGCGAAGAAGCGGCGTGCGCAGAGTGCGCTCCGTGCTGACATACGTGGCTTTATTTTGACATTTCGTTGTCTGCTGCTCTCGCGCGTTCCGCGCTATTTTTGTTCCCTGATTGCTGTCGAGCAAGCTCAGGCAAGCGAGAAACTCGGGGCATCCTCCATAGTGCACCCCAGAGCTCGGATGTTAAGAAAAAAATTTATTTCTCAAGAAGTGCTCGTGAGAGCAGATGCCACGTTGGAGATATAGGCGAAGGTGACAAGCCAGTAGGCAACAGCACTTACGAACGGAAAGCTTTGTGAGTAGCAGCCCTGAGCCCCGTTTTCCCAAAACTACTCTTACCAAAGTGCCACCCGCTATTGACCATCGACGTGGCCATCATCTCGTTATCACGTTGATAGCTATCATGAGTGAAGGCGTCCCGAACGCCAGTAAATCAGGAAAACGCTCTTACGTGCTAGAAGTTTCCCGAATACGGGTCTTCGTGTTCGCGGTCGAGCTCAATGTAACAAGTCATGCGCATTCACCGTGAATATAAAATAACAACGCCGGTGATGGGTGTCGATGACTCGCACAATTTTGTGTTGCTCAGAGAAGTGCATGTGTTCTTTTACACCATCCCTTTCAACTCAGGAGGCAATCTAAGTTTCTCCTGAATTATCCTTATTTTTAAACGTAGTAAAACTTAGGCGTGTTGGTTTATACTTGAATAAAAACACAGCGCAACTGAGAGAAGGATAGTATCTGGACAGTATTCGAACAAGGACTGAGTGCAACGAGGGTATCTGGATATATTTCGAACATGTGTGACCATCCTTGTCTGTTAAATGGTGGTGTGGTATGAACATCATCTGCGCATATAAAAGGCACAAAGAACCAGTTGTTAGTCGGTGCTTGTGATGTAGCTTTGTGTTTTGTCGTGTCCTTGCCTCAGGCACGCTGCGTTTTATCAAATTATAAAGGTGCCTTTCGGCCGCCTTACTTCCATTTTCATTTTTTAAGAAAAGGAGACACTGAAACAATGTAACAATCTAGCTATATATATATATATATATATATATTTCTGGTAGGAGCAAAATCGATAAGCAATTACCCCAAGATTGCTCCATAAAACAACAAAGTAACAGGCGAAGTGAATATCGTGTTCACGCAAGCGCTCGTCTATGTTGTCTCGCCAACAATTCAGGTCCTCAATTTTTTTCTCTGTGAACAAACCACTTACCAAAGATTGTATGCAACAAAATTGTTTTCATCATCTCGCAAGCTATATACAACAAGAAAAGTAGGCCTGGTCACAGAAACTGCACATCTACAACGCTGGAATAGTCTGTTGTGAAAGACACGTATGCGGTATACTATGCTGCTAACTTATTAAGGTATTTCGTCACAGTTTAACTCCACCCCTCAGTACTCGTGCTTGCGCATATCTTACGTTTTACTTGCATGAACACTATACACTCTCGCCTGCGCTCGCAGCAAGTTGATTTTTGCACACGTACCTTCTGAATGAAAGAGACGAGACCAAGCTAAGTGTTGCAACGTCCCTGATTCGATGGCTTTTTCGTAGTTATTTTTCTTGTTGTCGCGTAATGCTGTCGTATGGTGTCTGGTAAATGGTTCAAACACATTTACGCGTAATGAGATCATTTTAGCTCAACGTTCGTTGTGTGCTCTTAAACGTAACTTAATTTCAGCGCTGTCAAATGCTTGTTCCGTAATCGCCTGAACAGATACTTCTAAAACAAGCGTACATATTTCTCGGGAGAGACATCGTATAATGAAAAGAAGCAAACCAGGTAATCCCCAGCGTGGGCTGCTTCATAATTTTCGCAACGGCAATAGCATCGGGAACGTAGACGAGCTGTAACACAATATGTCACGAAGATTGCAGCTGAGCTGCCGTGAGGTTTGATGCGGAGGCAAAACTAAACGTTGTGCCCGTTCGTTTACTTGCGTGGGTAGTAGATTTCGTTGGAATTAACCAATTGCATTTCGCGGGCGCTGCCTTCGAGCGAGTAGCGATCGCTTGCCAGTTGTGCTGGGAAAGTGCTGGGAAAGTTCGGGTGCACGACTTTTGCATTCGCTTTCAACAGTCCCTGAAGCACGTCGTCCCGCGAGCTCGAACATAGCAATGAAGTGTAAGCTAAAGCTAATAGTATAAGTGCAAACCGGGCTAATTAAAGACCATCCATTGCAGCAGAGCACAATGGATACTTTCACTGACACAAATTTTATTTATCTGCATTACTTTGTTCCTTTTATTGTTTTCTATCGTCTAAACCTCTATTTTTCAGCTTTCCGGCTTGACACTCTAGTGACTATATGGTTGCTGTATTATTTCTCTTGGTCTTCTCGTTCATAATGCCTCTCACGAGGCCTTTTAGTGTCATAGTATAAGTAATGATGATGGCCATTGTGATAATAATAGAAAATAACGAAAACAACTCAGAAGCGAAATGAAAGGAAAAGAATACGAGCGGTGCTTTCTATAAACCTGAAAGTCCATTGAAAAAATAAGTGACATATATAACAAGATCTACGCAGAAACCATACAAAGGAAAAAAAAAACTCGATCATCTTCTCATGCACTGAGCGCAACTAAGAACCGCGAGAGGACACAATAGACAAGGGTGACAGAAAATCGATACGGTTACATCAATGCTGGGACCCAAACCACAAGCGGGTGATCATGAAAGTACATGCGTCCCAGCACCGCATGTCCCTCCTCGTCAGAGCACTTGCGGCCCAGTCTCGAACAATGGGACGCGCCTAGTAGGTTCCACTACTGTGCCTGTTTTGAAACTATAGATATAAGATTTACCGAGCCTACACGGCAACCGCCTATCCCATTAGTCCTTAAGGCCCCCGGCTCATATTTATAAAACTTTTTTCTTTTATCTAGACTTGTTGAATCAGGGCTTATGATAGCTATCATCATGACAACGAAGCGATCGCCGAGACTATGGCCAGCAGCATGGCAATTATGCAAGGAAAACTTTGTTAATGCTGGCCCAGCTACTCTGAAACACGCTTAACTCAAGTAGCGCAAGGCATGGTTCCTCTTTTGTGGAGCGCTAAAGGCACTCTGTGTCCTGGACTTCCGCTTCGGGCTCCTAACCACCTCTAAAAGAAAAGAAAAAAAAGAAAAGAAAGGCATCGAGTAAGTCCGGCAGCGGACGGTCAAATTTGTTAACTGCTAAATCACTACCTCCAATCATACCCCTCGAGGAGTGACTTGTCCATCACTGTGAACTCCTCCGAGTATTAAACCTTTCAAAATCACCTAGTGGTTTCGCTTGCAGTGCCGTCATAAATGCATATCGACTCACTAGGATCCCAGTTACGCGAAAATCTGAAAAACCGGACATGTTTCGCGCTTCTTTACAAATTAAAACAGTTCCTGTCTGCATTCGTTATCTGCCGCTTTGATTTCACATCAATGTGTGATGATGCGCGTTGGCGGTGTCTTTTTTGCTCAGCCTTGTTTTTAGCGGGTTTTTTTTTTTTCAGGTGTGATAAATACCGCACGCTCTGCAATTAGCCACTCCCATGCGGTTTTGGCCACAGGAGTCCCGTGAATACCTTTTATCATGCAAGATGTAGAACTTGAAGCAAAGACTTCAGATGCAACTATTCCTCACACGACCAAGTCTCCTGCGAACAAATCAACATTTGCGTTGAAAACTAAGCAGGTAACAATTCACCAACATTTTATTGTGTTAAAAAAGAACACATAACCTGATTTCTTTCACTCTAACTAGATTGATTTGTTTCTTTCTTGAACTTTGGACTGACACTTCATGACTTAATTCGGTCACTGTAGCTGAAAGGTTAGATTACATGCCGCATCACACAAGTTACTTGTGCGTTTGTGATGCGCAATCATTAATTTGTTTTCGTCGTAGTTGGCAGCATTCCTCCAGAAAAGAGATTACCCTGTTCATATAATACCAGGAAAGTAACAGAAAAATTTCAAAATCGAAATACGTCGTCTATCTTTATTCATAGTTTCATTTATGGCAATACACACCACATTAAAGAATCCTTCTGCTTATATGGCATATTGTCGTCAGCAAATAACACCGCTCCCTAATAAGTTCTGTCATTTCTTCATTTCGATACATTTCTTCCTCATCCCAGCACACATTGCTCTCTCAAGAGCCTCCACACGTATGTGCACATGTTCACGTATCGTGTAAACCAAAGATAATGGTAAGTCAAACATTTCCCAGGACACCGACCACAACATTTATTTGGTCATCCAACTCTTCCTTGCGCCAGCTCTAGCAATATACCTCGCCTCGAAGACCCATCTTGTAAGGTCGCGAGAAAAGAAACTTTTTTTTTTTTGTATCACTCTCTTACTCTTGGTGGCTACGCTATGGCACTATTTACATTTCCCGTGAATTTCTTTTCGCCATCCTTTCTCCACGTCCCTTCGACTCTTTTGTGTTACCGTGGCTCAATTTTTTACGGGGCATTTCGCATTCCCGTCGGACGTTAATCTGCGGGCTCTGGGTCCCGGTCACGGCTGGACGTGCCAGCGTGTGACGCGAGCCGCGACGCACACACACACGCACACCGAGCACACTTCCACGGTCTGTCGGCGCGGAGATAACGAGCTCCGGAGAGCCCTGCGCGCTCCGGGAGGAACAAAGAATTAAAGAGCGGCACGGAGACGACAGTCGGGGGCCGCGGAGTGTCTCCTGTGGCGAAAAATGGGTTTCAGAAAGGAGCCGATCCGCAATTAAAGGGAAACAAGGACGGAGAGCAGGGAAAAGAAATGTTCCTCCGTGTCATGAATCAGAGACGCGAACCGGCGGGTCCGTCCGGGGCAAGTAAGAAAAAGGGGTGTCGGTACGGTGTGCGCTTAACCAGCCCTTGGTTGCACACCATTGGCGAGGGGAAAGACCTCGAGCTCGGAAAGCGCTTCCCGTGAGTCGATGCCAGCGCTACGCACTTAGCGCTACCAGGCCGATGTCGACGCAAACGAAAAGCGTCAGGAATTTGTGTCGCTTACTGTCGGAAAAACTTCCTATCGAGGGGTTCAGGAAGCCATGGCTGGACTATCTGCTTTCTGCGCTCGCTCGCATGCAGTTCTATGCTCCATCCAGGCCTCCGTGCTTGTGCGACTAGCCGCTAGTTGCCTGACGCAGCACGGCCGCACTATATAGTGGGAAAACGCGCGTTCCAAGATCTGCCACGCGGCAGCATTCTTGTGCCGCGCAGACGATATACCACCGAGGTGTTTTTGTTGTTGTTTTGCAGCCCGCCACGCACCACCGATAGGGGAGACCATTGAGAAGTGGCTGGATTCATTCACATGCGTTAACTGCGCGAGGGACTGCCAACTTGCCACGGTGCCGCCTATAATCATCCCTGACCTAGGCCGCAGCGATATGTGATAGCCACCCCAGAGGATTGGAGTGGAAAGCTAGGATGTCACATGAGTGACACTGCGGTGGAGACGCTGGCAATATACTGTATAGCCACGCCAGCTATATTGTTTGCGGCTTTACACCACGAGCTGTCTTTTTTTTTTCCATAGTCTGACCGTTCCTTTACCGTCTTCGTTCGCAGTGCTGTCTGACGCTGCTTATAATTCATACTAAGTCTGATGACAGTGCAACAGTGCCAATGTGCAACGTTTCTTTTCTGAACAGCGCATGTCGCTATGTTTCGCCGAAAACTGGGTGCGTGTGCCGTCTGGATGGCGGTTTCTGTTGGCTCGAGATTCAGTTACGTATAGAGTGATAAGCCCCGCGTTCGATACCAACTCGGGTGCCACTCTTTATTTATGTTTTGCTCACTCACTATGACAAATATATTTGCGAGGTCGAAATCATTGCATGTTATACGCCGGTGGCATTCAGCGTAGTTTCGATCCGCGAACATACTTATACTATGTTTGCATTTGCGTTTGTGTTGTTCTTCTCTTTCTATTTCTGCCCGTGCTTCGCATGCGTTCCATCCCGTATCATAGATACACACCAACTTGCTCAACTTTCAGTCGCTCTAAGTATACTACGGAATTTTGCCAGCCAATTAAAGAAAGTCATTTTTTTTATTAATGGCGTGCTCGTTTAAGTAATGTGCGACACAAATACATTGCCAGATCAGCGTTCCAGTGATTTCATGGAAAGTATTCAGTGACCAATATATAGACACTCTCAGTGGTGACGAATTTTGAAATCTCATATAAGAAATGACTTATAACATAAAGTTTCTTTTTTCTGGTAGAGCTATTGAAAAACCTTGCGGAATATCAACAGGTGTCTTCCGAGGAAAAACAATGTCGGCTTGAATAGTGCAACAAAAACAAGCGCGCATAAAAGCAAACACGGGCTTATAAGACAGCAAACGTCACCGTTTCAAGATCGTTTCCCTTTCAAATTAAACAAGGTAAAGTTTCACGTTAAGCGCTTGTCTCGTAGGACAACGGCTCACAAACACCGAAAGGATTCTATGGAAGCACTTAAATAGCAAAGGGACGAGGGGCTGAACACAAAGCAATCTGAAAGTTCGAGCGTTCTTCGTGTATCACAAGCAATCCCTAGAGTTCAACAACCGCATTATTGTAGCCTGACGGCGCACAGTAAGCCCACCTATAGCCAGGACGGACCCAGTGGCGCAAATGTGATACTACGCACTGCAAGTATCTCTAAACATTCTTTGTGAGAACATTGAGAAGGGGGGCTTTTACATGTCCAGCGTGCTGTTAAGGTAATCTGTCTGGTTGCGAAGGACTGTGGCATTACTTTTATCAGTTTGGACAACCAACTCCATGTTTCCCAGATTTTATATGTTCTACGTTGTTTCCTAGGACACAGTCGACATAAAAATAGGACAGCCGAACAGAGAAAGAAACCTGAACTAGTCCATCCGTGCTTCATTACGACGAGGTTTACTTGCGTAAAGGCCGTTTCACGCTGCACAGGCCAGTCTTTTTGCATTTGACATTTATCACTTAATGTACAAGACAGTATTTCATGCACAAATAAGTTCTTCACTTGTTTCTTTTTGCTTCAATTGTCAAATATGAGCGTAAAACCAGTGTTCCTGAAAAACTTAAAAGCAACATAAATAAAATAAAACGTATTTTTTCCTTATTATCCTTTCTGTTTATTCAGAATAAAGTTGGGAAAAAAATGTCGCAGTTTCTTCCCAAAGTTCAAGCATCGATTGCGATAGCAAATTAGTGAACAGCTATACAAAGTAAGGATAGTAGCTTTTTTTTATTTTTTTTTTATTTCGAAAGTTCCCCCAACGGCATAAACTATTAAATATAGAAATTTAGGCTGGTTTCGGCGATGAACATCAATAGTGCTCGATGGTTGTTTCCATAGAGCCAAGAATCATAGTCCGGTGGTCGCGTGGGATGAAGGTCCACTGTTTGCAGGTATAGCGCCATCGTATCTGGTTTAGACCAGGGCACGTCCACAACAGGTGGTTGATTGTAGCCGCGGATGCTCGAGCTGCGTAATATGGGCAGGTATCCGCAAATGGTCCACGGAGGTGTTGTGACCAGGCATAGGTGACCGATGGGGTAAGTGCCACCCCCACACGGAGTCTCCGCAATGCAACCTCCTCCTGGCGTGTAAGGCCGCCTGGGAGGTTTGAACCACACGGTAAAATTAAATCTCGTGTGGTGCGGCGGAGAATCTCCTTGCGGTGGAGGAAATCTCCCTGGGGGTAACTTGGGAAAGGTGCTTCCACAGCTAGTGGCAGCTCACTGTGGGTGGCGGTGTCAGCTTGCATGTGAGCAGAAATAGTGTCCAGTGGAATCCACTACATCCGAAGCTGCCCGGGCATTTGTGAAGTCATTTGGTGCATTTCGTCTGCGGCAGGGTGGGCATTGTGTACATTCCGAATCTCTTTTATGGCCGAGGTGGGGTTAGTGCGTATTGTTATAACCGGTGCCGGCGACGTGGAAGCAGCTGTCACCAATTTTGTTGCGTCTCAGCACTGATCGATGGGACCGGAGTCGTGAGACGGTACACATACGAGAATTAGCACTTACGGATGGGTGCCCTGGCACCACGGTGGACGTAACCACTTGTACGTCCGTGCAGCTCGCATCGGTGTAGGCCACCAGTGAACCTGTCGGGAGTGTGGCATCTGCTTCTTCTATGTGGCGTTTATCGGCGATATAAACTTGCAAGCATTTGCTTTCTAACTAAATTAACAAGCATGGTGTCAGCGCGCACAGGCAAACATGAACACATCACACTGGATAACTGCGGACACTCGCTGTCAAAACGCCGGCGTGAAGAAGCGCTGGAACAGCAGCGTGCGAAGTGACCTTTGTGCTGTCTATCGCTTCAGCTCAAACTGAGCAGCGAGAACGCAGAACGCCTAGACTCTGCCCCCAACGCAAATCGCTTTCAAGATACGCAGTTGATGCAGGAGTAAAATGACGCCTCCCTCTCTCCCTTCCCTCCCCCCGGTGCCTGCGTGCGACGAAAGACGGCACGCTTCCTACACGCTCTCCTCCCTTTCGCGCGCAAGATTGAGCCACGATCGCCGACTCCCCTCGCAAGCTTTCACTAGCACAAACAGAATACGGCGCGTGACGACAGTGTTATCGCCCTTGTACTTTATACAGAACATCACGGCGACGCCGATGGCAGAAATACGCCTCGAGTGTCCATATAATCGCTATCGCAATAAGATGAGCATTTTGCAGCCCGAATAAAAGCGCTCTGTCGGACGAGCCAACGCGACGTCGTCATGGTCTCTTCTTTAGCGTAAGCTGTTATGGGCTCACTCCCATTCTGGTCGCGATGATGCCACCGCCGCCGCCACCCCGTAGCCGAAATGTGAAAAAAAGTACCCGCTCTCCGCCGGGGTCGAGCCCAGGTCCGCTGTGTGGGAGTCGGATACTTTACCACTAAGCCACGCAAGCGCTTGCTATCAGGCAGAAGAAATGTTCCGTTTATACGCGCCCTGCACCTGCGCACCTGCCTAGGCGCGCAGGCGCAGACGACCCGAGCCTCCGACAGTATGGTGGCGCCATCTAGTTAACGTGCCTGCAACCAACACGTGCGACGAGATGCGATTCAGACGAGACGCGCAATCAACGCTATCCCAATGTTAGATGAGCGCCACGTATCCTGGGTACCTCTTCGGTACACGTTATGGCGTCTCCTCGCAAGGTACGAACTGCTGCTGAAGAAGCGAATCGTAGAGCTACGTGCGCGGCTACAACCAGGCATCATCGGACTCAGCAGACTGCTGTGCAGAGAGCATTACAAGCGCAGCTCGCCGTCGCCGGGAGGACAGTTCAGATCGTTCTCGTCAAAATCGAGGCGAAGACATTTTGCCGCGAAGGCCTTGTTGTGCGTGGGGCCGAAATTGGAGCTACTCTTGCACCACTCAACCAGCTTACGCTGTGACTGTGCTGCGTGTGCCGCGCAAGCCTGTAAATTTGTTGTTGTTGTTGACCTGAGTGGTTGTGGCGCATACCCACAGTGGGGGATTGGCCATGGTTCGGGTGGTTATATTCGGTGCATAAAAACAAGGGAATTAACGTATAGAATACTGGAGTTTAGAAAGGAAGATTTTGTGAGAGGAGAAGAAAAAAAACTAAATATTAATAGGTTAAAGAAGGAATAAATTAATAAAACAAAACTATGGTGGAAAAGGTGACAATAACTTTAGCATGGTAATCGATTTGATTCGATGAGATAATTTTGGATTGCCAAGCAAGCATTTCTGTGGTTGAACCCAATAATAGAGGCTCCAAAAGATAGAATTGCAGGTTCCGATAAATCTAGGCCAATATTGCGAAGCGGGATTTCCGGTAGTCTTTTCCTTATTGCAGAAAAACTGCCTACAGGACAACAAGAAATGGTCTATTGTCTCCGCTTCGCCACAGAATGAGCATAATGGTGAGGGGACCAGACCAGACCTGTGTAAGTACTTTTTCTACACCAGCTCTACCTCAAAATCGTCTTCATGGCCAGAAAGACACACGCGACGGCGATATAGGATGAAGGAATATATTTTGTACTGGGAACTTTATAAGTACATCATCATCATCATCAACCTATATTTATGTCCACTGCAGGACGAAGGCCTGCGATCTCCAATTACCCCTGTCCTGCGCCATCCTCCGCGTTACATGGCCTGCCCAGCTCCATTTTTCTCTCGTAATGTCAACTGGAAATCGGCTATCCCCGTTTGCTCTTTGATCCACACCACTCTCTTCCAGTCTCTTAACGTTAGGCCTAACATTTTCGTTCCATATAAGCACATATACCACAGCAAATGATTTCTGGGCCTTCTTGCCAAAAAAAAGTGTTTTTGTCTTGTACACGGCTGATGTGTAAATGGCGATGAAAAAGACGGCCAGGTATTTTTTGCGCTACCCCACCAATTCTGTAACCTCTGAAAACTCTCTATATGTCAGTGCGAAGCTATAATACGTCTAATAGAAACTGAGCGTAGAGGCACAGCTCTTAATATTTAGATGCTCGCGTATTCACGGATAAATATTGCTAATGCACCGGCTAAAAAAAATAAAGCTGAAGCCAAGTGCTAGGAGGGCTAGCCGAGGCACAAGCAAATACATTTTTTTTTTTTTTTTACATTATGGTGGTTGCAGCCCCTCGTGTCAAATTTGTGCGCCAAGGAAAAAAGGGATACCTCTTTTCCTTGTTGTGCACACTCATTGCGCCAGTACAGTAGAGCCTACTTTTAGACTATGCTGTGCAGCTGCATGCTGCACTTCGGTGACTTTGCTACGTCTTCTTTCTGGAGTTTTACGTGCCAAAAGCAGTACTGATTATGAGGCACGCCGTAGTGGAGGGCTCCGGATTAATTTTGACCACATGGAGTTCTTTAACGTGCACTACAACGCAAGAACACGGGCGTTGTCTCTACTTGGGGACGAACAAACATGGCTGCATATCGCAGAGCTGTTAGACTTACTCAAAATTCGGTTATTTTCAATAGAAGAAATGAGCACTCCCAACACAAGCGCAGACGAAGGTTATCAACAATGATGACAATGAAATCATTGCTTCCAGGGTAGGCGTTTCAAAGGGGTTGCCAAGGCAGCCTTTTTTGATGGCTTCGTTTGACAAGTCTCACAGAAATCTGCATCCATCGTATAGTCGAAAGCTTAATTTTGTGCAGTTGAGTTGTCAGATGGATGGGACGCATAATGACAAGATTCTTCTATATGACGTGTATTAATTAAGTTCATAAATAAGGCCGAGTCAGTGCAGAGAAATAAAAAAATAACAGATTGGTAAGAAAAGAAACGGGACTTTTTTTTCTGCAGATATTACTGAAAACTTCTTGTACTTATGTTCTACATTTCACTTTTCGAACTCGTTTCTCTTTTGTAATTTTCTTACATAACTCCCCGAGACGACCGTCAGATGTTTACATGTGATTGAGTTTCCCTTTGGGATGCCCATAATAGACCCAATAAGGCATCCCTCTGAGCATGCAAATTGACAACCAACGCATTTAGGCGGCTTGCCGAACCACTTTCGCTTCCGCATTCGTCGTGGCCAGGTTGCAATGCTCGTGCCCCAATTTGCATTTAAAGAGGAGCTTGTTAGAGTGGATTCTTTTCACGTAGTACGTCTTACTGAAGCCAAAGGAACAGGGAGAGGTTCGATTAGCCTGGCGCAATTTATTAGATTGCTTCCCGCGCATGAACACGAATTAGGTTATGGTTCTGTTGCTGTCTTTCGCGCGTAGCGAAAGTCTACCATGTCCGGTACATTATTTGTGTCTGAAATGTTCCAGCCATTTGTAAATTTGACTGGAAATAATAGCAGCAGGCATAAAGGCATCGTGTGTACGTGAGCTGTGGTCTAAGATAAGCGCGGTTAGAGCGTATCGTACAATTTCTGCTTTCTACGGCGCGGTTGTGAAAGTACAAATTGCTGGGGGCTAACGCTCCACGCAGATTTCTGTTTCCTGTTGCATTCCTCTTTACAGAAGCACATACAGAAAATACATTTCAGTTAATGAGGTACATTGCCTGAAGACGCAGCAGCCTTCCTTTTTTTCCTTCTCGTCACATTGAAAGCAATGTATTCAGTAAGACGAAAACAATAACAGTAAAAAAGAAGTAAAGAAAGAAGCATCTCGAAAATGAATGTAAGGTAGAAAAGATTCGGGTAGGATATATCATGGAGACAGGGGCAGAGGGGTATGGGAAACTTCTTGCGCGTGCTGCATGAAGTATATGAGCACTTAAGTGACGTAACCAAATACACAAGTTATATTTATTCACGGGTTAGAAAGATTGCATGCCCACTTAGGTGGGCGCCTTACTATCTAATTTTGCATTAGTGCTCTCTCTCTCTTCATAGTGGGCCCGTTTCTATTGCAGAGGTTGTTTGGACAAAAGGGTAAAGAAAGTAACTCCTCTACAGGGGGCGCCCGAAACTGCTCCGCACTCGTAGAGATGCTTGGGGCTCCTGCGCGCTTGCCTCAATCTCCCGCGCTTGTACTCTCTATGGGTACGGAGACGTTTCGCCGTGGTCAAAGGGGTTGGTTATCCCTCTATCTTCGCACTCATTCTGTACCGTATGTGTCGAGCGCGGGGACGCCCTAGCGGAGCAGCCATCAAATTTCTAAAAAAAAAAAAAAAAACGTGCTCCCTTTTAGGCCTCATATAACTCCTGATGAGCACAGGTTTGAGTCTGATGGATTATACCTACTGTGGTTGAGTGAGCTCTCTCAAACACGACCACTCTCGCTCGGATCGACAAACGAACTGCCGAGCTACGACTCTTCGAACGCCGAGCGAGAGGCTAAATTTAGCTCTGATTGCGTCATTTGTGGCGCAACAACGGTGCCATATATGCACGCGACGCATACATGATCGAGTAATGGCTTTTTCACCGCGCAGCTGTTCTCCTCTGGTTCGTCTGGATTTTTTCGTGGTGTGCACACCCAAAAACCGGCAGCTGGAAAAGGCGTTTGTGTTTCCGCCTAACGTAATTATGTTCTCGCATATATCCATATTACAATCCGACGTTACCATGTCTGCAGTTTGTGTGTAAGTCGTACTTTGCGCATTTTCTCGCGCAATTTACTTTTACACATTAATTTCTTTCAATAAAGAACTTGCGCTTGGCGGACGGCCTAGATGAATGAGGATGTATGCGGCAGTTCCGCACATGTGCGTGCGCACTGACGCACGTCGCTTGTGATGGTGGTGCTTGTTTAACGTTTTCTAACGTCAGTTGTGGGGGTGGTACTTGTCTAGTCCTCACCAGCATCGCTGTACATAACATTCACAGGGGGGAATGAAAGCGGACGGTTTTTTTTTTTTTCGTCTACACAACGATGCCAAAGTAAGGCACGTGGATAGTACGGTTGCAAATATATTGTCAGTAATGCTATAACATGTTTTTGTACAATGCGGTTTTAAGAAGCAATGTCCTTTGACCGGGTGAAAGACTTTTCACGTCGAAAAACGAGTTGCAAACAGGTAAAGCGTAATACGTAGATGACGTGGTGACGATCGTGTCTGCAATGTATTACACCTATTCAAGAGAGCTTGTTCTTGGGCGAGTTGATCAGGATTACTTAACATGGGTTTTAAGGCAGGAGGAAATATACTTGAAAAACAATAGGAAATATAATTCCTTCTTCAAGTATGATATTTTCATGTCTTGAAAGTATAGCATCGTAGTACGCATTGAAAACGCCCAAAAATTCAATCAACGTCCTGCCCGTCCTTCTCGAAGGATCCACTCGGCCCGCCAGCGACATGACGTCACACGTGCGGCGTTCCGCGTCTCTCGCGTGGCACCTGCGGCGCAGAAATAGCCATCAGCAACGCAAAGGGTTCGAATACGGCCGTGAAATGCGAAGGGAGCAAAACCCGTCTCGGGAAATGGCGTTGAGCAGCACGAAGGAAAAGAAAGGTGAGAAGGGGAAACGGCGTCGCGAGGGCAGATGGCTTTACAGAAGGAGAGGGGAGCTGGCACCCCTCCTTATGGGAGAAGGAAGGAGTAGAATGCCCCTTGCGGGTGGAGGTCGAGGCAACGTAAAAGAGCCTTGGCGGCGGATAGGGTAGATTGCCTCCTAGCATCATTGCTTCCCGACGCTTAATTTACTTTTATCTCGGCTACTACTGAACCCTTTCTTCAGCTTTGCTATCGAACACTCTCTGGACGACACTTTAGAACTTCTAGCGTATAAGCGAAATTTCCGACGGTGCCTGGTGAGGTGTGCTCAGAAATGACGACGTACTTTTCGGTCCACTCTGATACCGGCAATCTGTGGGAGACATCGAACAAAAACTGCTTCTGCGGTAAGACCACCTGGATAGCCAAGCTGGACGTTGTAGAATAAGCGTATGAAGAATTCGACAAAGAAACGAGACCGACGTACTGTTGTATCTGCTAGTGTCACGTTCCAAAGGTTCATGTTCAATTTGGCGCCGCATCCACGAAACATCATTAATTGACAGCGTCGCAACTCACACCACGCCGGATAATTCCTATCGCGGCTGTTGTTTCGGTTTGCCCTCCCGCAAGACATTTTGGTCAAGTAACATGCCTATACACCACACGTGAGGCTAAAACATATCGGGAAGACACGCAAGGTGACGGCGACATACCAATTTACCTCCAGCACACAAAACGCGAAAGACGCAGACTACAAGGTATACGAAGCACTATTACATCTGTCCCAACTGCAAGCACCCACTGGGCCTGCCAATGGTGAAAGGCATTGACGACAGGGAAGACTTGATGGGTGTGTCTTGAGTATTCCTTCTTTTTCCCACGTTTATTGTGCTGCTTTGCTATTCCTAATGCCGAAATAAGAGGAGTGGATCCGACCGGTGGGTTAGCCTAGAGGGCATTCGCGTAGCATTCGATTCTCTCATGCACTTTCCCATAAAAACAGTGCTATTACACCGATTGAAGATTCAAATTATCGTAAGCTGCCTTCCCCTTCGAAGACGTGAACTAAAGCCATCTCTACTTTCCACTATGACACGTTACGCCAAAAATCCACGGCTTGCTCAATAAAACGGCTAATCAATTTTACCATCCGTGTCTATTTAAAGCTAGTAATACCTTCCAATGTCATTCCACCTATTCCACCACCAAATAGTGAAAATAGCCCGAGGTGGTGGACTGTTCAGTAGTCGATCACATTGTGCTTTTCCCTGAGGTACCAAATGCAATGAACTCGTTCGTGTAATGTACTGCGATAGCATAAATTTCAGGTTAAAAGTTAACAAAGTAATGCTTGCAAGGCTCGCCAAAGGCACTCTTCAAATCGTGGTCCAAAGAATTCAGCAGAACGAGCACACCAGGCCCTGTATTCACAGAAATGATTTTACACTATAAAGTTTCGTTAATGAACACTCTAGCCAATCTCCATTGTGGACATGATGTTAGCGTAAGCGGCCATCTAATGGCATACAGCACTTGCGAGCAAAAAGGTTTTTTAACTCGGCTGCTGCTTCGCAAGTCAGGTCATGTGCTACTAAAACAAAAAGTGAAAGCACAATCGGTGTCAACGCGCAGAAAAGCGAAGGGATGAACGCTGAGGACAAAACGCACCTCATTAGTCATCTTCGTCATCGTCGAAACCAATGTTTCTAGAGTGGTAGAAACAGTGTAAATCATAGCTATCACTGCTTCGTGGCTCCGAAGAGGTCACCCGCCATGGCCTAGTGGTTATGGTGTTGGGCTGCCAAGCACGAGGTCGCGGGATCAAATCCCGTCAACGGCGGTCGCATTTCGATGGGGGTGGAATGCGAAAACATCCGTGGGCTTTGATTTAGGTGCACGTCAAAGAACCCCAGGTGGTCCAAATTATTCCGTAGTCCCCGACTACGGTGCGCCTGATAATCAGATCGTGGTTTTGGCACGTAGAATCCCATAATTTAATTAATTAATTCCGAAGAGGACGCACAGCTCTGCGTTTCGTCGGGAGACGTGGCACTGATTGATCGCACAAACGTGAAACGCCTATCAACCGCGTCGCGCACACAGCCTGAGACATAGCTGCAAATAACAATAACAGAAGCGAAACATGTCTGCGAACGCGATAAACGCCTCCCAAAGTATGAGGAATTCTTAGGTGTTGCTAAGAAGGGGCTTGCACTCCCAGATATATAATTATTACTGCGTTAACGTGAAAAAAATAAAATTATTGTAACACGTTTATGCACCGACGGAGAGCGAAATACGGAGCAAAGCACAAAACAAACAGCTTCGTGAGTTACATGTGACGTTAGGGCACAATGTCCGCAGCTCGTTCGGACACCTATACAGTAGTTTCGTACACATGAAGCAAAACCTAAAGAAAACTCATTATACGTAAGGCTCAAATTAGCGTTAAAAGGCGCCTATGTGTATTTTGCATGCGCAAGCACCTGACAGGCGCCATAGTTCATAGTTTACAATGTCACTGGACAATCCTTTTAATGTACCCAAATTTTGAGTCGGCGTGCGTGCGTGCGTGCGCGCGCGCGCGCGCGCGCGTGTGTGTGTGTGTGTGTGTGTGTGTGTGTGTGTGTGTGTGTGTGTGTGTGTGTGTGTGTGTGTGTGTGTGTGTGTGTGTGTGTGTGTGTGTGTGTGTGTGTGTGTGTGGACTCCGGAGTGGACAAATGCAAACAGGAACTCGTTGCATTGGTAACATGTATGCCATGGCATAGTAACCCATAACGATAACCAAGGTCAATTTCGTTCTTGATAAAAATCATGGCACTGTTTATGACTGTAGCAGGGGCGAAATTGCCAACATTTGAGTGGCGTTTTCCAGCTAAGCTGACGCAGTCTTTCTGTGGGCGATCGCAGGCAATTCTTCACGCTCGATAGCAATGAACGCCGAGACTATTGCAGTCGTGTAGGAGAAGAAAGAAAGAACAGAAGCAAGTTTTATTGCCTACTTTCCAAATGCAAAAGCGAATCGAGTCACCCAGACGACAAACCAGAGGACTTGAATGGGGGTCATTTCTGCTGGCGACCGGCAAAAAGGAGCAGAAAGAGTCAACTTCAGTTCGTGCACGCTTCCGCCAACGAAGTTGCTCCTGTACTACGGCGGCTGCCCATTACACCGAATTTTCGATGGTTCTCTTACTTTCTTAGAGCTCCGGCGTCTCTCACGGCATCGCGTAGATTTTCATCGGCACCTTAACGACGGCAACGTTTACGGTCGCAAAAACCAGAGAGAACAACATTCTCTTTTGACTCTTCGTATTCTAAACATACTTTCTTCGTGTGTGTATATGTCCTTTTATTTGTTGAGAGAGCGTAAGCTTTCGAGGAAGCTGGACGCGAAAGACCAGCGGGCACGGAAATGGTGGGAGCAACCACGACTACAAAACCATTAGCAACGGGCAACCAGATAGAGGACGCTGATAGCAAAGCGCCGAGGTTGCCGTAGTAGCAGGCGGCTGCGCTCCCGCTAGATGGCCCTGCACGAACACGATTTATACCCCTCCGGTCAAAGGTGCAGCTAAACTGGCCCGTAAGGAGTGTTTGTTTGTGTTACCCATGTGGTTCTCTTTTCCTCTCGTACACTCCGTATATCGCTGATCACAGCGTGTCCAACTATTCAGTCAGCGGTTGTAAACGGACGAATGAAGGTAATGCTCAGAAGCGGGAGCCACGTGTAGATGTAAGCAAGATCAAGTTACTGCGATCGAGGCAGGCGCAAAAAAAATAAAGAAAATAGACTCCAAAGCCAGTATTATAAAAAAGTGCAGCGTGAAATAGTTTAACAATGAATACAAATACTTTAAAAACGTGTTTGAGTAAGTAAGCAATCCATGCGTACTATTCGTACCAGTGGGTTATACGAATCTTTTCCAGAAACGCGCAGTTGACGAGACGCCTTTTTGCTTACGATGCTGAGAAGTCAAACAGGAACCATTCACAAGAGCGCACGTGCACCAAGGCTTTTCTTTCTACATATTAAAAAAAATACTTGACGTCAGTGAATCACGGTTTTGATGCAGAGTGATCGCAGAGGGACTTTGTTTCCAAAAATAGTGTAAGAACGCTCAATATTACAAATTTCTATACATTTCACTGATGACTAATGCCGGTGTCTCGGAAAGCACATACACTAATGAAGCGCGTCTTTGGCGAACAGATAGCGATGTTTACAGCATTACGGTGTTTTCGTTCTCCTACCTAGTTAAATCTCAAACCTTCGTTAAATTTAAACTACAACCAGCTCTTACCTTTACTAATACCAAAGTAAGTCATAGGCTGATGTTCGCTGCATTATTTAGTAAGCACGCGATGCACAGAATGCATGTACTGTTTTTAAGTCTCTTTTTCTCTCTCTTTTTCGTTCTTTTTTCTTTCTTTCAGTACTCAATTGGTTGAACCGTATATGCGACAAGGTGTCTTCCTGTATTTGTTTTTCGTTGGGTGATTCGCATTTTACCAAAGTCCGCATGCATACCGCATCAAACGGTTTTGGCTACAGCCGTCCCTCTTTTCGTAAAGATTAGTCTGTATTGCGCAGAGTGGGAGGAGGACTGGTTACCTGAGTAGTCACGATTATGATAACGCCTAAGCGCTGCTCAAACTATTGTTCTGAAGAAAGTTACACTTCTTAAATTTCTGCACTTAAATTGTGGACGTCACGAAATATGAGCTTGCCAATTTTTCATACATACATACATACATACATACATACATACATACATACATACATACATACATACATACATACATACATACATACATACATACATACATACATACATACATACATACATACATACATACATACATACATACATACATACATACATACATACATACATACATACATACATACATACATACATACATACATACATACATACATACATACATACATACATACATACTTTCAGATAGTTGTAGACGTATCTGTGCAATATTCGTTGCAAGTTTTGTGCATTCTACGCGAAAGCTTTCTACAGCTTATCTTGGAACTGTACTCGAAGCTTTGTCACGGCACTAATAAAGTACTCGAATTGAGAGTCGAAACTGACTTCATCAGTATGTAAAATGAAGATACTGTAGGAGGACGTGACGGCGGCCCACAAGCCGTGCCGTCGGTCCTACTTTTATGTCGGCAGTAGGGTGAAGGCGGTGAGCCGAGCGTCGGTTGCAACGACCAGCGTTCAGGGTTCCAGAACAACATTGCGCGTGCCGAGCTTGCGCCTCGAGCACGCGCGGCGCATCTGTTGTTCTCTTCGTTTACAGCCGGCAGCAAGGCGCCGGCTGTGAGAGCCGACTATAGCGTCCCCGCGTCGGTGGGTGCTACAGTACCATTCACACGAGTCGCGCGCACACGGTAGTAATGACGAAGCAATATTCAATTAGGTAATTAGTTTAAATTGGACCTTATTGGTACCGGCTTCGAAAAGGAAGACACGAATTTCTTTTTATAAAGTGGTAGTGGAGAAATTACTGTCGTTATTTCTAGGCAGGGCATCTTTTTCCGTGATGGGCGTTGTCTGATTAATCAAAATATTTTAAGCAAGATCATTACACTAGCACTTAATCTATTTTCTGATGTGCGTGCCAGCTTCTAGACATTTTTTTCTCAAACTAAATTAAGTGCCAGGCGGTTCATAGAATAGCGCTCGTATTCACAAAGAGCCCTTACATTGGAATCGTTCGTAATAGCAAGGTATAACTAATACTGATGCTGGACATGATATTAGTGAAGGCGGTCAACCAATTTTATGGAGCATTTACGAAGAAAAAATTTCACCAATGAATACGAAATTCGAAAATTTAGCGCAGCTTTATACGCGTTTACATTTCGCAATATATTGTCTGGCGCGGACAATCTGTCTCGTGCGGCACGTTGCAAACGGAGCGAAGTGTGGCGCAACTGACTCGCTAATCGGGAGATCGCGAGAGACAGCGCGCTGGTGACCCGTGGAAGCGATTCAGAGCAGCCACCGCAGACAGACCTCCGCTCATGCAGCGCTTTGTTTTGACGTGCTCGCCGCATGCCTTATCAATGGCGTCATCGATGAACAGACGACGCGCGCTACTCTGTCGCTATCTCGGAACAGTCGTCGCCGCAGAAAGCCCGATACACACTAGCGGTAAAACGCACCCGGCGCGCCGCCGGCGTTGAAACGCAGCTGCGGCAGAGCGGCCTCTCCAACTGGCGGTGAGCCTCTGCAGCAGTCACGTGACAGCATGGAAATCTCGCCTCCTCTCTGTAGGTGCGAGATGTCGCGTGCTTTTATTGCGATAGCAATTATATGGACACTCCAAAGCAGATTTCTGCCGTCGGCGTCGCCGTCGCCGTCGCCGTGAGGTTCCGTATGACGTCAACGGCGATGAAATCGTCGCCGCGCTCCGGACGCTGTATGTGCGAGTGAAAGGGCGCGAGGGATGCGCGCTTTCACAGGGACCGAACGCACGTCGGAGAGCAAACGCGCGTTCTGCGCCGTGCTCCCTGAAGGGCTGCAGAATTAAGCGTCTCTTTCCTCCTTTCCATATATAGAGAGCAAACGCGAATTTTTCCGTCGCACAAAAGGCTGTGGGGGGACGGGAGGGTGGGAGGGGAGGCGACGTTTAGCTGCGGCACCAAATGCGTACTTATACAAAAACGCTGCGCGCGTTCGGTGCGAACGCGGGCAAAACGCCGACGGCGTCGACAACAGTTCTGCGCGTTGCTGGTGCTGCTGCATGTCCAAGTTTATACCGCTGATAAAACTACTATCCTCACTCCGTATAGCGCTCTACTAATTTGCTATCGCAATTGATGCTTCGCCTTTCTGGTGAAACTGCGACAATTTTTTTCCTTCGTCTGCTGACAGGTGGGCGCTGTGCTTACGTTCTTCGTCCTTCGTTATTAACGCGAGTCATGTCTTATGAAGATGACAACGTCGTTGCCACTGATCATAACCATGCTGGTGTGCTCTCTTCTGTTGCGGCATTGCCGCGTTTCAATGTCAAAGAGAACGAGAAGCTGGGTGTCGCCTCCGCGTCCTTGTATTCAGGGTCCGTCTTGTCATACAGAATCACGTATGGTGCACTGTCTCCAAAAACCTTTCCATCAGGACGTCTCGGTTTAGACTCATCACTGTTAAAAACAATCGCAAACCATGACAATCGAAAGAAGCGCGAAAGAGACCAAACCAAGCAAACCAAACAAGCGCGAGCCAGAGCGGACGCGAGCAGACGACAGTACGAAACGAGCAGTGCGGCTGAGACCAGATACGAGTACGCATCGAGTGGTCGGGCGGGTTCGCATGACACCAGTTTCCCGCGTGCACGTCACTGAAGGGGCCGCTCTCATTGGTCTCCGCCATTCGCGGCTCGCGTCTTTCATCTCCCGCCCCGCGTTAGCTCGTTCATCTTTCGCTGTTTCGTGGTTCGCTCTTTCATCTTTCGCTACTCCGGCGGCTGCTGTGCAAGGCGCGGCGACACGCGCCCGCCCGGGCCGCCCTCTTGAAAGCCATTTGCGACGAGGACAGAGTCCGCCGTGCGCTGTGTTTTTGCGGCTTAGTTCGCGTTGAGGCGATAGGCAGCACGAAGGTCAATTCGCTTGCTGCTACTGATACGCTTCCTCACGCCAGCGAGTTTCCGCGGTCATCGAGTGAGATGTGTTCATGTTTGCTTGTGCGCGCGTGACACCATGCTTGTTAATTTAGTTAGTATGCCTATGTTACAATATTATATGGCTGATAAAACTACTATATTTACTTCGTATAGCTGTCTCAGCCAGGTAAACCTTCCTGCACTTCTCTTATCATTTGTATCTCTTTCTATGTCACGAAAAGAACGTCGGTGTCCCATTTAGCTTCGGCACACACTTTGAACAAAAGAAGCTTTGCAGTAAAATATTGAGTAGAATGTCAGTTTAATTTTCCGCGACATGGAGCAGAGAATTGTGAAGCTAGTGCCAGTCGCAGGGCTACTACAAAGAAAATATGTATTGAACGCTTACCTGCTTCAACTGTGCAACTGCAGCATTGCAACATGGGCCTAAAAACATTTAATCAATAAGCTAAGTAGCCAAACGACCACTGTTATTGTAAGCCTATGCTACGTAAGTTGGAAAAGAAAAGGAGAAACAAAAAGAAATGAATAACGTCGGCTCCTTCAAGTTCCAGCGCCAGTTCGACGTGACTTCACAAATTACTTAACAGAACTTACTTGGAATTAATGAATTGTTTATTAACAAATAAAAATTACTATGAATTGTAGAAGAACAATAGGCTCAATAAAAAATTGTTTTCTTGATAAACTTCTTTCTGTGTAGAGACAACACAAACACGAGAAGATACTTCTAAATCTGTCACGCCCAATTTTAGTGGATATCTAGTCGATTCCATTCCAATTTCATTTCCTCCTACCCACGAAGTACACTAAGTAAAATTTCGTTTATTTTGAAAGTGAATAAAAAAATAGACAGGAAATAACTGGTCTTCGCCTATCGTTGTCAAAATCTGACCTCGGCATTTCGAAGACCTGCTGAAGGAATTACATGGCACCGTTGACAAACTTGTTTGACTTCTACGTCTTTCTCATGCACGTCAAACGTATACTCTCGGTAATGGTTCCTACTTCATAAATGCGATTTTCCATTTCAGGTCGCGGTAGTCCCTCCCGTGGGACTGGACGCAAAACTTACAGCGGTAGCTTGAATCTATTTTGATTTTTTTCGTATATCTCTTGTTGGCATACCAAAACTTTGGGACGCTCACGCAGGTTCGCCCTTCGTTTCGGCTTTTCAGTGGTTTTTTCATGAACGAATTATTAGTAGGGTTGTTCAGATGTTCCCACTGCGTCGAAGACACTCCCTAGTGATCGCTGTGAGAGCGAGAACTTGAGCTTTTGTTTTTATTTATCTATCAAAGATTCAGATTGTATTTCGCGTTAGCTCCACACATGAATACTGCAGTACTTGCGAAAAAGTCAATATCGCGCATTTCGCAATGATGTGGTAGGTGCGGGAAATGAGCGGCCGCAGACGTGATCCCGCATTCCGCGTGCAGACAGCACTATCACCGGGAGCATACGACTTGACTCGGTACGTTACAACCCGAAGAGTTGTAATAACGCCTATACAGAGAACCACCAGGACTGCGAGACGTGTGACATGGTGTCATCTAAGAAACCTCAAACTGATTACAAATCACATTTTGCAAAAAAAAATGGGAAAAAAAGAAAGAAAGAAAGAAGTTATGAATGGGCAGGCATCAATTGCCCATGTCTTGCTTTGAACGTGCGTGGTTATCAACCTTTCAGATGACGCTATATCATGTGACGTGCGGACACGAGAGTTAACAAGAGGGCGGTGCTTGCATACTGTAGTCTGTGTTCCAAGTTACACGAAATTAGGCTAATCACTGCGACCACAATGGGTTTATGTGTGTTTTTTTTTCATTTAGATGCTTTCAAGCACATTTTCACTCAAAATAATAGAAACTGAAGGACATGTTTACCACTAGATAGATGAAACACAGACAGAAATGACAACACACCGTTTTGCTCCTGTCTCTCTCGTGTTCTTAGGGTAAACATGACCTAATTAGTATACACAAACTAGAGTCGGAGCAAGTTCTTCTGTTATAGGAACAGAAAATGTAGTCGCTTGCTTATAAAATGAAAAATGGGGCGTTCTTGGGAAGAGCAAAGGGGGGGAAAACGTTTTCGTTATATCTATAAGCAAATAAGTGAGCAAACATTCTGCTGTTTTTTTTATTTTATTTTTTTTACAGCGAAGCTGTTATGGGCTCACTCTTCGATGGTCGCGTCCGAATGTAGAAAAAAACTATCATTGGCCGTATGCTGTATGTGCGAGTGAAAGCGTGCGAGGGCGAGAGACGCGCTCTCACGGGGAGCGAACGCACGGCGGAGAGCAAACGCGACTACCCAGTGGAAGGGGAGCGGTGGGCGAGGAGGGTATCGAGGCACCCTAGACTGTGCGTGTGCGTGCCCCCTCTCCCACTGCGGCGCATGCGCGCAGCCCTGCCGGCCTCTGCCGCCTGTGCCGCAGACTCTCTCTGGGCTGTCACCCGCCTCTCCCCTAACAGTGTTGACAATGGCATTTAGCCGTTCCGTCACGTTGTCAGCCTTTTGACAGCGGTTGTTAGTGGTCACACAAACAACGCGCGCAACTGCTGTCGACGGCGGCGGCGTTTTGCCCGCGTTCACACCGAAGGCGCGCGGCGTTGGTGACGTGTATATGAAGAACGTGCCAACCTTTGCCGTACACCCTATAGCGGTGTACCGTAGCGACCTTAAGGCCATGCTCCCTGTGGTCACTAAATAAATGAAAACCACCGGATCATATATATTTCTAATTATTTAATAGTTCAAATAACCAATTACACCATCACATCTTAATAGTCATAATTGGGAATACACAATTCCCACCATAATACAGCTTCGCTGGCCTTCCATCTCCACCCCAGTGGAAGGGCTGACAGTTTTCTTTTTCTTTCTCTCTCTGTCGCTAGTTTGGCAAGGCGTGTGCTGTGGGTTTGTTTCAAACCATTCAAGTGTGATGTATTGGCCGCCTGTCATGTAGTTCTCGCGCACAATGTTACACTCACAGCAGTGAATGTCATATGCAGAAATAATCGTAATGCAGCTGTTTGGAGTGTCAACCTTCGGCAAAGCAGGCTACACTTTGAACAGTGGGAAGTACTTCTTTTTCTTTTTTGTTTACATTGTCGTTAGCATGGTGAGGTGATGAATATAATTGTCTGCGGGCTACCTCAAATAACAACAGCTCGCGGTAGCGAAGTACGCCGCTAGTGGCACCAAATGGGCCCCAGAACATGTAATAAACTGAAAGCTAGCAGTCATGAAAAAAATTAAACTACACCAGCATATTCGTAATGCACTGTTTGATCAAACGACAAAGCAAATAAAATGATTTGAATAATACGAATAATACCCGGAATGAGTTTTTGAAGCCTCTGAAACAACCTTGTCCAGGAAAGCACAGCCCAGTGGCGTTAATTTCAGGATACACATCTTGTTGCATTCGCTGAGTAAAAAAAAAAACACACACACAACTGGAAGCTGTGTGTGATTGCACTAGTGCAAAGCGATCGGCGTAGCAGAACTGCACTCGATGTGCGGTTGTGGTGAAAGTTCCTGTGCGAGTACTTACTGAGTAACAATTACAACTTTCAGAGTTAGAGGCAATCAGATTAGTGTTTTACCTTGAGTGGCACGTGACGCTGGTCCAGTGCGTTTGGCGATATGATTATAACCTAAATTACCTATTGTCACTGAAAACACTGTTACTTGCGCCGTTCGCAATTGCTGGCAATCTACAAGCGGCTCATTATAAAAACGCTTCAGAAATGAGCCATCAACGAGCAAGACAAGGGTGGCAATTAACGCTTTGGTAGAAATACTAAGAGTAAGCTCTCGTAGAAGATCTGCAAAAGGAATCCCAGTGACCGCTTCCGTTTCTTGACGCGGCTGTTAAAACAAGGTGCGTCCAAAGTAAAACATTTTCAAGGTATCGAAGCGTATATGCACTGTGATTCACGCGATCGACCTCGAGCAAGAACACGACGGCAGATTCATGGCTCCCTAGCCACTGCAGCGTAATGGGCAACGAACATGCCGATGAAGCTGCTTGAGCCGTCCGTGTAGACGGCGTGCAGTAACCAATCCCGCCGTCAAGAGCAGCCGCAGCAGCTGTCTTCGAGTTTGTCCTCCTCCTGGACTATGCCGACCCGAGACAACAGTACTTTGATGACTGTGGCTTGGCGTCGCTTTTAACAAATCTTTTACTTTCCGCATCAAAAGGGAAGATAGCGCGGCATGTGACCACGGCGGCAGCGAAGAAAGTATTAAGCACGTTCTTTGCCGTTGACCCCGATACTGCGCATACTCGTACACGCAGTCACTCGCGAACGCACTGGCCCGTCTGGACGATCGGCCGCTTTCGGACCAGACAGTCCTGGAACGCCGGCCTATACAGTCGTCACACCACAAGTTCGTCAAGGCACTCTTTAAGTTCTTGCGTTCGAGTGAAGGAGGAGGAGGAGGAAAAAGAAGAAAGGAAAGGAAGGGAGGTCAACCAGACGCACGTCCGGTTTGCTACCCTACACTGGGGGAAGGGGATTAAAGGGATGAAAGAAAGGAGAGAGAGGGAAGAAAGTACTCGCAGTATGAACATGTGCAGTTGTCCAACACTTCACAGTCGGTCACTGAGGCCAGTCGACTTCATGAATTATAACAATGCCCGTGTCGCTTTGTGAGCCTGCGACGCGTGGGGCCACGGTCCAAGAATCTTTGTCTCTGAAAACGGTCTCCTGTCTAATTTGTTTAACACACTCCGGAGGATGTCGCGTTCGGTCTCATAAAGATGACAAAAACACAACACGTGTTCCACCGTCTCCTCGCAGTTGCACGAGTCGCAGATTGGTGTGTCGGACATGCCCAGAAGGAATGAGTACGCTTTCGTAAAAGCCACCCCTAACCACAGGCGGCAAAGTAAAGTTGCATCACGGCGGGGTAAGTTCGGTGGAATTTGTAGCCTCAGTGTAGGATCCAGCCGGTGGAGATGACAGTTCGTACAAATCGGGCTGCTCCATGATATTTCTGTCTCGGTTTGAGCGAGTAAACGAAGACCCCTCACTGCGTCTGTCCTTGACACTTGTTGACCCATCGAGGCTGCCTTCCATCGGGATTTACACGAGCAGCAAGACCACTGTCACCCCCGTGTTGACGTGGTGACGTTCGAGTGGCCTATTAGAGAGACTATAGTTCTCACGGACGTTTCCCACCTCCTCTATTTATTTTTCTTTACGTGCCTTTGCTATATCTCCGGTATTCTTTCTGTCTTTAATTTCCCCTTACCCTTCCCCCAGTGCAGGGAAGCAAACCAGAATCTCTTCTGGTTAACCTCCTTGCCTTTCCCACCCAGCTTCTCTCTCTCTCTCTCTCTCTCTCGCAATCTTTTGTGAGTGACGACCAAACAGAAACAGGTGGGACAATTTAAAAGCGCTGCATTATAGGGGACAAATAAAGGATCGGGACATAGATGGCTATTGCTAGTTGTTTATGGAAAAGTATCCCTTCCACTGATTGAGAAGCCATGACACTTATTCTAGTTCACGTGATGCAGAAATTGAAAATATTCAGCAATGAGAGATTCAGAACTCCAGGCCGTTCATTGTTTATATTGTACGTAACAAGTAGCATGTATTATAGGATTCAGCCCAGCGTGTAGCACCCGTATCAATATATTTTCTTCTGCGTGTCTCCTTCTTTGTTTTCATAGAAAACAAGAAATTGACTACCACCACCAGGCATCGAACTGCTGCTCCTGCGGCAATGCTGAGTTGAGACCAGACACGGTAGCCACCGAGCATCCGCTCGACATCTGCATTTCGTATTTGGTTCCAGGTTTCCTGCGCCTCGCAGACTTAAAGAGCGGTGGTGCCTGTGTTTCATAGGTAGCAGCAGGCAATAAGTAATGTAGCAGATGGATAAGACGTTCTGCGCATTGCAAAGCAGAAGCTCGCAAAGAATAAGTTGTTATTGAGAAGATGGCTGTGTTCGGCTGTGAAAACCTGCAGTAAATGAGTTTGGAGTCACAAGAACCGCTGAAATGTTTATTAAGCAATGCCCGGCAGAAATACCTAAAACAAGTTGCTAAATTTTTTAATTTCGTATGCTCCCAGAAGAAGGGCATACCATGCATTGTTTCCACTTGTTCGTTGTTGCTTTTTTCGACGCATGCGTATAGCTTGGCTGCTTAACAGGAAAAGAGTGAAAATAGGCATATGCGAATGGAACAACGCTATACCGCCTCATTTTATATGTATGTAAGGGTACTGTAGCATTGAAAAGCCTGCATACGACTTCCGCAGATAATGTGCCACAATTTCTGCGTAATTTAGTCAATAATGCTTGTTTAGGCAGCGTTTCGTCGCTGAACAATTTTTTCAGACGTAGTAAGTTACAAAACCTGATTACGAATGCAAACAGCATTGGTTTTCTTATATGATTTAAAATGCACTTTGCGCATGAGGTCGTTCTCCCTACTGAGCATTATATTATAACGTGCTTTACTTCGTGGATACTTTGCTAGCTTTGGTAATAGACAAAAACAAAGTTAGTGCGTACGGCGTGAATCAGAAGTGATTCTGCGGTGTTGCTCTCAAGTACTACATTTTGCTTCCGTATAGCCCCATTTCTTGTTATACGTACTGATGAGCAGAGGGTGCCTTTCAGTGCTCGCCCAAAAAAGAAAATTTACATCTTATCTTTGAGCAGGTTCCAGCTAAAAGATACAAAAAAGGGACAAAATTCAACTAGCATCTACAGAAGCCAACAAGCACAGATCAAAGCTTCTATGTCTTACTCCGCACGAAAGAGAGACATTGACGACGTGTATACGTGCTGTACTTGACACGGAGTTAAGCAACCTCGTGTAGGAAGGCATTTCAAATGATCGAAGCACTGGAACTCATCGCTTTTATGAGCAACGACGACGTATTCTTAATAAACCGCTGAAACCACAACCCCGTTATGGATATATTCTGTTTGTTTTCAGGGAGTGAATGTTGATTCTTAACTTGTGAGAATGGAATAAAAGTAGCTTTTCGCACGTGCGCTTACAAACGGCTCAACGAGTGCAATACCTTGTTTCAACGAAGCAAACAAAAACACATTTTTTGGTGCTGTTGAATTTACCTACGTTCCCAGAAAAAGTATGCCGTCATGCCGTCTGCAAATCTTGGCTCGTCTAACTAAGAAGTTTGCGAACCGGCATGCATGCTCCTCTTGGCCATACTTCCATCTAGCAACAGTGGACAAACTGAATGCAGGTGTTGCATGATAAATGACCATGGTCCAGATGCAGCAGAGAATAAACCCTGAAGGATCGACTGCGCTTTAGAAATATGCCTATGATTTCACATTAGGAGAATTAAGTACAAAGCAAAGGAATGGTGTGATCCAAACATAAAGCATACAGACTTGTCCTAAAGTCTCAGGACTTTCTATACTGCAAAAATTTTGCTTAAACGTACACGTGCTTGTGAGCTGCGCGAGACAGTTTTGATTTATGTGCATGGACCGAACATTCAATGAACTTATTATTGTCGAAAAGTCGCAAAGACTTAAACGTTATGAATGTGTACTGTAACGCAGGTTCGTGCGCAGAAGCGCGCGAGCAAAACTATATCTTTAGTGAATCGCAAAGCACCTTATCTCGATGTCACTGCTGAGTGGACGCTTTCGTTATTGTATTGCCCACATGCGCGTTCGATGAAACGAAAGAGCGTCCGCCCTTGGTGTAATCTTTTACCGCAACAGTAGTAATCAATTTCGAGGACACTTTCCTTCCCTATATATATAGTGTACGCTGGCTACGGTTCCGCTAGAAAATGGTTTGCACGTACATTGCTTACCTGACACGGAAGCAACCGTTAGGAAGCGTTAGCGAAAGTAAACGCTATCACACGTACATGATCACAGTTATTACTGCTAGACAGCGGGCATACCTTTATTTAGAGGGACATGCTCGGCAGGCCGTACACAACGCAGCGGTACATTTTTGTTATCTAGCTTCTTTAGTTAGGTGCTTGTGAGCGTGCTTTATTATTAAGGAAGAAAAAAAATCTGCCTATGGCACTCATCATACTGAGTGAAGAAGGGCTTCCAAGGAGGACACAAGTGCGTGTCCAATGGATTCTACGTGACGGAAGTGATTACCGACGGCGAAATGCTGAAACTTCCGATGTACCTTGCCATCGGGCGTTTCAGGACTACCACAAAAAGCAAATATTTTACTGCGTTCACTTACTTAAGGGACGTACTCGTCCACTGACACGCGTGAATTAGGAAAGGAGACACTGTCTTCTTCGCAGGTATTTATCGTGTGTACCAGAGGCGCACATTGCATAGAGTTCTCTTAAAGGAGAAAAATATCTCCGTAACCCACCGTATACCGAAGATGCATATAGAAAAACGAAATGACGACAGTCCCAGTGCCCTCGCGCCCTGGCTGTACGAACGAATGGGACCTCGGGACATGAACGTGACCGAGAGGGACCCGTTCTTCACTGTGGCAGTTCCTTTTTCCATCCCAACCCACCTGCTTCCCCGCGTTTCGTCCGTGCTGCCGGCGGCTCGCGGACGATTACGGACGTGTTTTTCCCCTTCGGCACCGGCTTCGAGCTGCTTCGCTCTTGCCATTCGGAAGAAAGGCGCAACGAGGGGCGGCACGCCGGTTCACTACGGGGTCATTACCAGCATTCGCGAGAAACACCGTCCGGCCCGTTCGCAGAGTGCCCGGCGCTCGCGCAACAAGCCGCACCGCGTGCCGTCTATAAATCGAAGACAATTAGTGAACCATTTATTAAAATACACACAAGCGAAGGGCGTGCGTGCGAGAACCCAGCTTCCCCCTTTGCACGCTATGGCACCCCTAGGAAAAGGATAAAGAAGAAAATCGCGCGCAACTTGCGAAGTAAGCTCAAACGCAACAATCGCGCACAGGTATAGAGACGAACCGTACGCTTCATTTGCTGCGTGGGCGTCCAAATGGGCTTGTTCTCTAACGACGCAAACCTTTTCCTGAGAGTTCCTAATGGTGCGGACGGTTGGAGAAATTCGTGCTTCTTTTTTATTTATTTTTATTTTTGGTCGACGCGAGACGGTTTCTGCGGACGTGCATCGGTGTAGCCTTATTCTTCGCTGCCGGTGAGATGTGCTCTACTTGCGCGTGAAATGCTGCGAAGTGCATTGCGCCAGCAATATAGACGGGAACTACTAGAGGATAGCGCAGGTGCAACGGTACAAATCTCAAAATATAGTATTTTTACTGCGTATCGAACTAACATTCGTCGCCGTAAACTATGGCAAACATTATTCATCTCGTCTGACATATAGCGTACGAAGCAAAGATGCTTCGAGCAAACAATGTAGGCAACTAACTCCGGTGAGCTGTCAGAAACGTTCTTCCTGAAATAGAAGGCTTCGGTACTCGTCGGGTGAAAGAAAAAGGATTAAAAAAGGGGGAAAGAGAAGTTTCGAGCACTTGCGTCTTACCTGCAATGAACACCAACAGTACGAGCAAGCTTGACCACACGCCACCAGTGTCCGCCGCCTTGTGAGCCATGATTGGCGAGCAGGCCACAGCGTTCTCGCAGACGGTTCGGACGAACGTCAGAGAACCACCTCTCTCGCTGTCACCGTGTTCATCGAACTGATTGACAAGCGAACGCGATGCAACTCCTCGTTCTCTCTTCTCTCTTTCACCTTCAGCCGCCGCCTCCTTCGCTTCTTTCTCGGCTGGTCGTCTTCCGAGTGCAAGGAAAGTGAGGACGACAAACGAGGACAAAAATATAAAGCGAAACAGGAACAACGGTCTTCAGTCACTCCAGGCGAGAAAGCGGACAATCGAGTCACATTGTGAAGACTTGTCCGGCTCCGTATGTGTCAACGCCGGCGCTGTCACTCTTGCGACACGATCACAACGAACACGACGTCAGTGGCCCACGCGATGTCGGCCTCTGCGAAGCACGGCGAAGAGCAGGCTGCCGCGACGAGTTACAAGAAGTGTCTGGCGGCGCTCACATGTTCCCAAGAGCCGGCGTGACACAACAACAATCGCGGCGCTAGCGGCGCGCGGCGTCGACGTCCCTTTTCTTCCCGAAAAAGCGCGCGCGCTCCCGGAGCGCTCGCTCCCTTCCTCTCGGCGCGGCGCGGGAGTTGGTGTGAGCAGCGAGAGCGGCGGCGTGTTGCGTGGCGCGCCGCTTGCTTCCCTCGGGATCAGCGCGCGACCACGCTTTCAAAACTCGCACGCGCGTGTCCGGAGCAGCGGCGCGCCGGCGGCCGGGGACGCCTCCCCCGGCCGGTGACGTCACCAACGCGTGCGCACAGGGAGGCGCCGGCCACTTGGAGACACCCCCCCCCCCCCCCCCACTCCCACACACCCCTCTTTCCTCCGGCCCCAAGCACACCCCGGCCTTTCCCTTTTCTGCCTTTCCGTTTCGTTTCCCCTCAGTACGGACTCCCTACATGTGTCGGCCGGACTACGTCCCGAACTGTTGTTCTCCGTTGCGCACGTGTCTCCGCCTTCCTCTACTTCAATGATGAAGCCATGGTGTTCCATGTTTCAATTTTCATACTGAAGTAACACGAAAAAAATGCAGGTAGTGGGAAGTCGTATCGCTCCATGGTGGCGCTGGCTAACACTGAAAAAACAAAACAAAAATAAACAAAGAACAGCTTCAACACTTATTGAGCTACGCTATCCATGAAAGCCTTCGCTCCACATTAAAGGCTGAGTGCTCGTTACGAGTATTGATACTATGATACGATGTTACTGTGATGATAATATGATTATACTATGATAACAGATATTGATGTTTGTGTTTATTAAAATATTCCACATGCCTGATAATGGTTCCGTTTTGCTTCGCCACAAATTAAGGGGCGAAGTTACTTGGCGTACGTTACTTTTTTTTTTCTAGTGTGAAAACGCAGTCTGCAATTATCTTGTGGGTCGTTATGCATTTCGCTTTACATGTTGGCCATATGTCAAGGGGAATCTGGCTGAGCAAATTTTAAACAAGACAGAAATTCGGATACGCGGATATTCGGATTCGAATTTCCGGCATCGCTTTCGTTCATAAACCTCCCTGGATCATTGAAAACTGTTGCTGCTTATTTCGCAGAACGGAAGCATAAGGCTATTTCTCTATTTGGCATACATTAATGAAAAATAATCACGGCAGCTTTGCTGCTCTGACGTGAAGAAGTATATCTACGAAAAACACCATAAACAGAAATTCAACTCTTTCATCACTATCCACTACGCTATGTTCATAATAATAACCGGCGATTAATATTGCAAACTGTTTTACTTGAAGACAACATACTTCGAGCGAAAACGGGAAGTTTAAGAACGTTTGGAAGCCCCGTAAATCAGCTTTTCTTGCAGAATTTAATCTTGCCCGTTGCACAACTCAATGAAGGAGCCGCACTGTTTTTGTAGAATGTTCAGTATCTTAAGGACAGAGACACTTTTTAACGCGTTAAGGGCACCGTGTCGCAGAAAATTCGCTGTCGGTGGAGTTGACCGTGAGAGAAAATTTTTATGTCAATTCCGTGCGCAAAGAAAAGTGATCTGCAGTACGCGCGACTAGCTTAACATCCATCTCCTTACTGAAAACCGAATTTTCGGACCCTGGGGCCAGTCCACGGCCGCCCGAGTACCTCTAAGAGCGCTATAGTGTGGTTTTTAAAAGCATTGACAATGTCTAGAACTATAGTCGTTGTCGTTACATTCAATCTGTTTGTGCGTGCAGTTATTCGTGTAACCACTCTGCCTTTCATCTGCTTTCTCTCTCTCGTCTCTCTCTCTTTCTCTCTCTCGCGACGTCATAAGAAAGTCTGTGTTCCCGGTTGTCTTCAATTTCGTGAGAAGTTGTTACATCAAAAAGGGGCAAGGTTGCAGAGGGGGACAAGGTTGTTTACGTTGTTTCTCAGCATCGGAATTTTTAAATACGTATTTACATATTACAGCACCCATGTTAGTGCAAAAGAAAGCCCTTCTTTTTTGGCTAACAAATTTTCCCTCTGCCAAAACTTCCAAACAAACTGCCAGAAGACGGAGACAGAGAAATAGTAAACGAACACTGGTGCTACTCACAATTAACGAACATTTAATGACGCAAGAGTACATAGACGCCTTCTCTTCGGTCTTTATCGGTCGGTGCTTTGTTCCTAAGATGAATTTGCAACTATTTACCTGCATTTCAGATCTTCTATAGAATGTCTTCGGCTTTACGAAGAGCTCTATAGCTCTTGACAATCTATCTGTCCAATCTATCTGTCCAGACAATGCTGTCGACAACCAGACAACATGGCAGAGTGGTGCAAATTGACTAAAGTAAGTATTTAAATTTGCAATTAGCCACATTAAATCGCAAGTACAAACTCCGAAATTGAGGAGTAGCAGTAATGATTAAAATTCACTTCAGGTGAACCCCTGGGCGCAGCACAGGTCTAAGGAAATGCGTCATCAGAACTGCAACTTGTTGGGGTCTATGGCAGGCCACTTCCACAAACGTTCTCAAACTGCGCGCAGTTAGACTTTTTTTTAATTACACGGCCGTGGTTACGGGTGTGCAAAGCGCAGGTTTGAGCATTAGCCGTGGTGCAGGCTAGGCGTTTTCGCACCGGATCTCGAGCTAACCAATTCACTTCGGGTTCTGATGGTCCTGCTTCCTCCATGATGTTTCAGTGTAAATGATTATTTATAGCGTTCTCGTTTGATGTATTACGCTCCTATCCAACGCCCGAGTACTAAGCTTTCTAAGCAAACAATAGCGGGGTAGTCGGGCGCCCGAAACACCAGTTACGCAACCGTCCGATACGCAGCAGCAAACGGCCGATCCGCAAGGAAAAGGAGGCGTGAACTACGTACCACGCCGCCGAAACCTCCACAACGCTGCAGTGACTGTTGCGAAGTCCTCGGGAGAAAAGTAGCTGAAATATTCCGACATGTATCCAGGAAAAAAAGTCTCCAACTGTGGCAACTAAATTGATGTGGTAGCCAGAAAAGTAGCCATGGTGCGACAAACCAACAATTGCCGATATTTGACGCGAACAGATAAAAGAAAAGGCAAGAAAAAGTTGTTTTCTGCTGCGCTGAGGGCTAACTGAAACAACAGAACAAAGCAAACGTTATCCCATATTATTTTACCATAATCACTAGTTGACGTACTTCGCAAATTCCCGCCGCACACTTGCGTGCGTTCTTAAAGCCGAAGCGGTGTCACCAGTTCCAGTACAATAAACTCGCTGGACGCCGTCCTTGCGCCACTATGAATTCTCTCGAAACGTTCCCACGTAAACTGCATGGCGTCATACACGTTCTACTCTCCCTGGCGTGCAGTCGCAAGCGCCGTTAAGAAACTCGCATATATACACTGGCACTTCTAATGTTTACAACGTGGCTGCCATGGCGCGTTTTCAGTTCTTGCAGTCGCTTCTGGCGCCAAAAAACATGGTCTTCGAAATTCGTTATCGAGAGAATCGTCACTGGAGGTGGAATTCGGACACAATCTATTATTTCTGTCCAATGCACCACGAAAAAGCATGGCTTCTAAGATTAGTTCATGCGTGTTACTTAGAGAATTCGTTCTTCTTACTGTTGCACGCCACCTACAGAGAAACTCAATGGAACCCTTCCATTATCGGTCCCTGACGGTCTCGGACTGCCCGACGCGGTGCTTACAGCCAATGAGCGTTGCATATGAAGCATCTCGGACAGTCTTGGACAGCCCGGAACAAGAAGTCGAAGAGGCCCACTGTCCGCATGGTGAATATCGTATGTTTTCAGCTAATGTATTTGCTTTCGGCGCTTGCAAAAAAAAAAAAAAAAAAAACATGGCCTTTGGTGCTGTTGCTTCGAAAGAGCCACCGCAGAGGAGTGTGATTTTGGCACTACCTATACCAATTAGCGCCTCCAAAATTAGCCAGAAAGTAGCCAAGTCGCCGGCAATGATTTTGGATCACCATGAGCCTCCAAAAGTAGCCAATTTGGTGAGACGTTGCCAGACCTAGCAACCCTATACTGTCTGCATGTGCAATCACTATGTTATGCCAACCGTCTGGCAACGCCATGTGGTGGTGTATCAGGGAACCGATCTTTGCGTCACGTGACCAAACTGTGCTTTCTCATTAACGGAAGCGCACTCGTCAAAGCGTGTGCTTTCAGCAATGAGAGGAGCATGAAGGAGGTCTGCGGACGGCCACGTCAACACGAAACTATAGCTACTAGCTAAGAAAAGCTAATGTTTTCAAAAGACAGCAAGCTTGTGCTACTTTGCAGAATCGCAGTTCCATTCCCGACGAAGTTGTTTTTTTTTTCGGCAGTTACAACAATGATTAGAATGACCTGTAATCAAACCACAAACATAAAAGATGAGCCCGCATTTGATTCACACGTTGCCCGCATTCAAGCACATGCTCCAATTTCTTTTTGTCAAATCCCTTACTTCACCCAAGCACTTCTAAGTTCGAATACGAAGGCCGTCATGTCTCCCCCTCCCCCACAATTTGGCTAGATTTGCCATTGGTGACATCTATAGTTCTACGCCATTAGTAAAACACACTTATAACACTCTGCAGTGCTTATCTAAGTAATTTACTGCAAATGACGTAATTAACCCACACATTTTGAGCTTTGACCACACATCGCCAATGATCTACCCCTTATTTTCACTAAATATAAATAAAGTGTCTCATTAAATTCACCGAGGACACAGGAGAAAACTACTACGCGCCTTTTGCATGTAGCAAAATTGAAAAAAAAAAGCAACAGCAAGTATACATCATTATTTGCAAAACTCATAAATAAGCCAGAAACATTAACTTTCTCCACACATCAACCCTAATATGGCATCATTTTTCGGTCAATGTGAACTAGGTGTCAGGTACAGCTATCTTAGAACGCTGGAAAACATTTCGGATAACGGCCGTATAACGCTTTCGAGCCCTTGCGAATTCAGGGCGTTTTTTTTTTCTTTTTCTTTTTTGCAAGAGCAGCAATTTCCCCATGCACATTTGCCTTCGCATGACCATCAAACACACAATTTCCGCCATTCCCTTGAAATGCCAACTTTGTGGAACATTGAATTTTTTTATGGCATTGGGCAAAGTTCTGATATGCTGTTTGTGAAATACAAGTACCCCCCCCCCCCCCCCCTATAAGGCTCTGGAATGCTTTGATAACAATTTTTTTTTTACCCAGGCTGTAATTAGCCTACACAGATCAAACCTAGATCATACATCAGCGTACCTACCAATCGGTGTGCAGTTATAAAACTAACAACAAAACCACAACATGCGCCTCCATCCACCAAATATAAACAAGGTGCCTTGTTTAGTCCACCGATTAGACCGGGGAAGCCTATTACGCCCCTAGTAAAACGCATGAAAACAGAAGATAGCGAACTCGAGTATTCAATAATTGTCTTTAAGGTTATAATTACCCTACGCATTTCAAATTTTCAATGCATGAGACCTGCATGGACCCAATTCTATCAAAATATAGAATTACTGCCACCTTCGTCTCTTCCGGGACAACGGTCCAATTTTGTAATCCTACAAGAAGTTACTAAGTTATTAAAAGAAGTTAAGTAATAAGTAAGTTAGCCCACGTACTTCTATATATTTGCTTGCAGATAACGGCTAACACACTTCATATTTCCTTTAAAAAGTAAATAAGGCAAACCCGGTGAATACTATGGTTTTTGCAAGACATCCTCAAAGTGCGCTCACAACACTTCGCACAACTTCGCTCAAGTAGAAGAAGTTGACTGGTCAACTTTTTCGCTCAAAGATCCTAACTATAAATCTGTAGAAGCAATGTTAAATATCGCATTTTCTTTTGATTTAGTGCAAGTTGTAGACAATTTTACCAGCATACAACGTACCTCTAAGTCGGTTCTTGACTTATTCTTCCTTAGTGGAAACATTACTTCTAATTAAAATTGCGACATTATTCCTGGCCTATCCGACCACAAGGCAGTGTGGCTTACCCTATCTGACGTTTTTCTAACTGAAAGGCGCAAGGTGTCTACCTTCCATGACTTCTCTCATGCCGATGATGTACCGATTATAGCTATACTGTCATTTTTATATTTCTTTTTTTTTTTTGCTTTCTTGAACAGTGATGATGATGTGCACAAACTTTGGAACCGTCTTAAAGGCCTCAAAGTGAATACCAAGGTTTAGAACGTTTAGACAAATTAGAATCTTTTTTTTTTACTTTCTGAAATGCTTTTTCTGGGAGCCTCGATCCTCTCTTGGACATTGTAACAAGGATGCTTGCTCAGTCGTTGAATATTTTATAATTGTTTCAAGGTGATTTTCTTTTCAAACTTTTTGTACTTTATGTTACTTTAGAGTCCTTGAATTGTTTCCTAAATATTCCGTTTTTTTTAATTTATTACCAAACGCCTTCTTTTGGTTCCAACTCAATCTTGGCCAATTCCCCATAGTAGGTTTGAGCCATTACCTGATGTCAAACAAACGTGTCAACTCTAGTGCATCAACGGAAAGAAAAGACAGCCGGACACATCTGCCTCCTGGGTATGCGCCAGGTTCGTAAGATTCGATCTCCACAACACAACAAACCCAAATTCGAGAAGTTATTTCGCAGTGGAAGATAGGGTGCTAGAATGGGAGCAGAAAAAGAAATCAGACAAAATCCTAGCCACAGTTGCACTAATTGTGGCTCACCCTGTAGGAGCTCTCTAATGCCCGCTGCTAAGATAAACCCGCCGCTATATTTAAACAGGCCTCCGTTAAAACTTTTCAGCTCATTATCCCAATTCTCGAACATGGCGTAGAAACACGCGATGTAGGCGTAGCAAGCAATCCGCATGCGGGCATCGCAGACGCGCAGCTTCGCCCGCCTTTGCATGCATCCGGCGTTTTTCGGCGCAGTCAAGCCCGAGTAAATAAACCGACACGACACGCGAAAGCTGGAAGGCGACCAAGAAGGGGCTAATTAAGCGGAAGATGCCGCTGCGCGCAGCGTCGACAGCCACTCGGGGAAAGGAAAAAAGAAACAAAGATCTTCGCGGCATCGCTCCGGGAAAGGGGTCGGCGCAGAACTTCCAGCGAGACGACAGCGATGAAATGAACTTGGTTGAGGAAAGAAGAAAGGGGCGGTTGCATTCAACCCGCTTGTATGCCCGTCGCTGTTTGCGGCCGGGGGCAAAGGATCACTCCGGGGCACTGGGATGCTGCATACAGTTGCCACTTCACTGCTTCCGCAGTGAAGCCCGACTTTAATGCGAATCGCTCGTGTAGTGAAGAGAAATAGTGCAACCCGGGTAGTGTAGGCCTGTACCCGACTGAGAAAAGAGCGTAGCGTGTGAGCGCGAAGAGAAGCAGAACGACACGCGTCATCGTGGACCTTTACGAAAGAACGTACGAGGAATAAAAGCGCAGGGGAAAGCAGGTTAGATAAATGAAATTCCGCATGATGGCTGCCTTGACAAGCGAGAAGGGAAAGATGGCTTAAAGGAAGGGAAAACGGGAACGAGAAAGTTAGAAAATATGAAGAAAGGTAGGGTAGGCAGGTTAACCAGGAAAGCGCCCTGGTTAGCTACTTTACACGTTGAAATGACAAAAGGGAATATAAAGAAGACAACCCGCCGCGATTGCTTAGCGGCTATGGCATTGCGCTGCTAAGCACGAGGTCACGGGATCGAATCCCGGCCGCGGCGACCGCGTTTCGATGAGTGCGAAATGCAAAATTGCCCGTGACCCGCGCATTGGTGGCGCGTTAAAGATCCCCTGGTGGTAGAAATTAATCCGGAGTCCCCCGCTACAGCATGCCCCATAATCAAACCGTGGTTTTGGCAGGTAAAACTTCAGAATTAAATAAAAAGAAGACAGTCAGAAGGTTACCTGCACACCTGCACGTACAAGCAAAGCGTCCTTTCTTCAAAGACGATGATAAAGACTCGGAAATGCTAAAAAAAACGCCTTATCCCCTTTTTGCTCATGAACAGCGACTATTGTGTTGAAAGATCTTGTGCGTAAAGAACGGCTGGTGATTCATTTGCAATCATACTGCAGAGAGATCGACTGTTTAAAGAAAAGTGCGGATTTATGTGCAGGTGCTTGGAGAGCCGCACTATACAGTCATCATTTGCGAAATAATGCTCTTGTCTTTCAAAACCTGAAGCTTCGTTCTTGCCCACTTCAGTACCAATGCCGTCTGGAGTGGTAGACTCCACTTTTCTTCTCTGCCACGCTCTTTTAGCCATAAGGTTGCCAAAGAAGCTTGAGAAGAAGTTAAGGACCACACAATGAGAAGAATGCTAGACGTCACTTTAAGAGACAGGTAAGACATACGTGTACGTTAGAGAGCAAACGGGGGTAGCCGATAGTCTAGTTAACCTTAAGAGGAAACAATGGAGCTCAGGTAGCCATGTAATGCGTAGGGCAGATAACCGGTAGTCTATTAAAGTTACAGATTAGGTGCCAAGGGAAGCGAAAAGCAGTCGAGGACGACAGAGAATTAGATGCTGTGATGAAATAAGGAAATTTTCAGGTACAACTTGGAATCAGCTAGCGCAAGGCAGATGTAATTGGAGATCGCTGGGAGAGGCCTTCGTTCAGCAGTTGACATAAAAATAGTATGACGATGATGATGATGCTTGCTTATGATTTGCCTTGCTGCTGTGCTCGACTGTGCTCTGCTCTGCTCTGCCCTGCTCTGCCCTGCTCTGCCCTGCTCCACTTCGTTCCGCTCTGGTCCGCGTTGGTCTGTCCGCGTTGCCATGCTCTGCCCTACTTTGCCATGCTCTAACCTGCTGCTGTGCTCCGCTTTTTTCTGCCCTGTTTTACCTTGTTCTATGATAGATAGTTCTGAACTGTTTGCTCCGTTCAGTTTTTCCCTGTGTTCGTTTGGTTTTCTTTAATCAAGGCGAGCAGGAGGAAAACATGTTGAAGGGCAGAGAACTATCTGCCGGAAGAAGGCAGCATCTACGCACTACTCGCGAGGAGACAGACCATCCAACAAAGAGGGGGGGGGGGGGGGGGGGGGGGGGAAAGAGAATAGTGGGAGGCTGGGGACAGGCTACAAAGAGAGAAGGGTGTTGAGGGAGGAGGAGGATGACGAGGGGCCAGCGGGGAGGGATGACCAAAGTAAAACGGGAAAGTGTGCAGGACGCGGTATAGCCACATGGATCCCAACATCCGGACGGGTATCCTTTTTTCTCTCCGCCTGGACAAGCTCGTAATTACAATCCATTTCTCGGGCAGCCTCGAAGTGAGCGGAGCTGCCGCTACTGCTGCTCCTGCGTGGACGACGCGCCGTTCCACTCGAGTTGTGCCGTGATCCTCGCGAAAGGGTCCGAGGCGTGCAATGCCACCGAGCGAAACGCGTAAGAGGACAGGCACAGCAAGCTGCTGAGCTGTTCCCCTGCAAGAAGCTAAGGGAGAGCGAGAGAGAGAGAGAAAAAAAAAGCATCTGCTATGTAGAAACAAATATGCAAAATGAAAAAGACAGGAGCAGAACAGCGAAAAATGGTGATGTTGAGCAGAAGTCACTTGGAAAAAGAGGAGTGGCCGATGTGAATGCGTGCGAGTGTTTGGTTGGGCCGCCACAAAAAGTGGTGTCTGGAGTAAAAGCGCCTGCCGCACACTGGATGAACAGATTGACTCGAGGGGGGACTCGGTGCGGGAAAAGCTGCACGCTCACCCCCCTCGCCCACCTCCCCTCCTCCCTTCCACACTTTGCGCCAAACAGCAGACTTTGCCGCGCTTTTGGCACGGACGGACGCTCCTGCGTGAGCGTTAGCGTGCCGCTTAATTAATTCGCATTTCCCTCATTTTTTTTCTTTCTTATTTCCCACAAATGATATTCTTAATGCCTGCGACTCCTCTGCGCCGTTCCTCCCGCTTATTAGCTTGCGCGCTTTCTTTTAAACTGCATTGCACAATTTAAAAGCGCACTCCGCGCAGTCGCGTCCCGGCTGAAAGTCGAGAGGGTACTTTCTGGTGAGGCACTGAGGTGCGCAGAGCCAGCATCGTGTGGCATGGAAACGTCGTTTTCTTTTCTTTTCTTTTATTTATCTAACGGCGAAACTCTAGTTGGGACATCTGCGTCTACTAGAATTCCACGTATTTGCAGTCCATAGAGCTACCCCTTCAGGTTGGATACCATCTGAGGTGTTTTCCATTCCACGATAATTTATTTGTAATTTGTTCATTCATTTAGTGTCGGCATACGAAACCGGGAAATGAACTGCTAAGTCCGTGCTGGAGCCGTGAATGCAGCTGAATACGCTATTAGCTTCTTTTGGAAAATGTTCACATCAAACTTATCTCACGGCATGGTAAAGTGTGGCTACGCTGTTGGTCATACTGTGCCAGCTTTTCCACGACAGCTCACAATCAGGTGATGAGAAGCATATCACTTAAGATAACGAAAAATAGCCTGTTAGGTATGTTAGATCGCGTTGCGCGCCTTTACAGAAACAATGTCCGTAACAATATCAGTGCATTGGCTAAACATACTACTCCTAAGATTGCTGCCCTAAAGCTACATCCACAATGAACGCAGTTTTGATGTGGCACTGCTGCGCCACACGTACGTGGAATCTGTCAACTCTTCGGCGAAGTGGTTAACGTGAGCGTGTTAGCGAGCTATAACCGCAGCTGACTTACTAACTGCACGCTACAACTGTTGTATTACCGTGACTAGTCTTACGTACACAGTCTTAGGAAACTTCTAAGTGTCAAGATAATATTTCTTTCTTTTTTTGTTCTGGTTTTACCGCCTTCCTAGAAGCGGAAATTTTGCTTCAACTGTATAGTATACTAACGCAACAAGCTAGTTTATCTTCCGTAGTATACACTACAAAAATGAATACAAAGGCAAACAACGGAGACAATAAAACCAAGACAAAGCCCGCCGAGCGTGGCAACTAAACAATAACCAGCCCTTCAACCAGGACAAAAGACACCCCGAGGTGATAGCTACACACCCGACCACTGGCGAGCGGGCTTGCGTTTATTACGCTCTGGCGGAGAGTAATAGAAAACGGCCCGGGTAAAGCCGCCAAAAAATCTCACCCTTAATACGAAACTGATTGCGCGACGGACCCGGGCGTGTAAAAACGGCGAGGGTGAGCGCAAACCACTTGCCGCTTGACGCCAACAGCGTCCGGCGCCTGCCGCGCTATGGGCGCGTCCCAACAGAAACAACGTCCCAGAAACAAACACGGCCAGGATCGTAAATTCTCGGACCCACTTTCAGGGCTTACGTCCACTGCGAGCTTCCTCTATCTCGCATCTACATCCTTTTCTCCTTTCTATTTTTTTTTCTTTTTTCGCTTTGTTTATGTGGGCGCACGCATTCACGCTACGCCGAGGGTTTTTGGTTTTGACATTATCTAACGTTGACCGCGGCCGTGGCGTCAACTAACAATAGGCCGCAGCTGGGTTATTTTTTTTTTTTCGTTGTTGTACTTGACCGTTTGCTCACTTCTCTCACTATTGTTCTTCAGGCCACGCGCGCAGCCCCGTCGAATTCTTTTTCTTTTCTTTTTTTTTTGTATCAGTCCGTGAAAAACAGCCTCTGTTTCATTCATTCCGCTCCCGCCTCCTCGGACGATTTTGTGCTTCCTTCTCCGCCATGACTCGGCTATATGCGGTTGCTTGAATCGACGGTGCTTGTTGCTCGGTATCGAGACAAACCTTAACTACACTCGCGTTTGCCTGCCTTTTATTTTTTTATTTTTTTTTTTTTTTGCTGATCTCGGTGCCTTCTTTTCTTTAGCCAACCTCCCAAAATCGCCAGTGCCTCTCCTTTCCCGCGCGAGTCACGCGCGATCGCCTCTCGCAATGGAAAGGAGTGTCTCGTAGGAAAGACGTTGCTGGTCTGTCCAAGATTTACGAGTAGCCGTCAACTCCTCGACAAGTCCTCGGGAAGCAATAACGGCAACAGTGAGAAAGACGGAAAACAAGAAAGGATGTGCGCGAAGAAAAAAAAGAAGTGAAAGGTTTTCTCTGCAAGAAAGCATTGCGGAGGTTGCAGGGAGCGAGTGCCGTAAGAAGCATAAAACAATAATCACCACTCCCCCCCCCCCCCCCCCCCCCCCTTGTTGGCGTCGTGACCGAGTTCCTCTCTGGATTGTACACGCCGGCCCCATATATCATTGGGTGCCGCTTATAACAGTGCCTCATTATTTGCGCGTTTGTTGCTCAACGTTATTTCGCTTAGTCACGAGGCTTTTCCTTTCGTACTTCGAATCCGCACCTTGTAAGACTTGTGCTCGTCATTTTCTCCAGTTTTTTTCTAAGGCGGTGCGCAGCTTTTTATTTACTTGCGCGAAGCCTCTAGAAATTGCTCTCGGGCGAGAAGGGATGTAGGAAGCTAGAATGCCACTGTATGTAGTATTGATTTTGGAGCAAACTGTGTATACCTGTAGGAATTGCAAAACCAGCACGCTGAGCGCGATGTTTAAACAATTGCTCCCAGCCGCCAAGAAGACATATCTCGTGCCGTAGATTGTTCACCGCAGCGTATACGTTCGTATCGCGGTTTCGATGGCTTGGAATATGCCTCCTCAACCACCAAACGCGAAATATATATTTGCACGTAGCATTGTGAAGGCTGAACCTTGTAGGAACGTTGCATTTTCAAGGTTGTGCGTGCGTGCGTGCGTGCGTGCGTGCGTGCGTGCGTGCGTGCGTGCGTGCGTGCGTGCGTGCGTGCGGGCGTGCGGGCGTGCGGGCGTGCGGGCGTGCGGGCGTGCGGGCGGGCGGGCGGGTGCATGTGTGATTGGGTGCTTGTGTGCGCAAGCGCATGACCAATACCACAGCCGCAAATCAGAGACAAGTTAAACTTATAGTGTTTGCAATGGCTCTTACGAGAAGGCCCTTGTGCGTCCTATGTTGCACCGGGGTGTATGTTCTAACAAAATTTTCCTTACGATAGAAGTTATACTTACTGCTTACACTTGTTTATCTTGTTCAGAGCCTCTCGGTCGTCATATCTTTATCTATGAAAAAATACATAATAATGGCAATGACATTCACTGACCCACGAGCTCGAGAGTTTCAGCGGCTCCGTGGGCGAGAAAAACCTGAACTTTCTATAGTATATCACAAGTGCTTTCATTTGTAACCTTTTGCACCGAGTATTTGGTTGTTTATTATTGGCGTTATTTCGAAGGCGCTTAAAAAAGTACGTATTAACATATAAGCTTACCTTTAACTGTGATTACCGCTACCGTAAATGCGCTGTCATCACCTTCACTGTGGCGACAACCGCCGTCTTAATCCCAAACGCCATGGTTCAAAATACTTGTCTAAGAGCTGGCTCTTCTGCCACTGAAGCGGACAGGCATGTCCTACCATGAAGTGCATGTGAAGTGGACAGGCTAATGAATCTGCATATTCACTGCGTGTGCCTGGCTCTTCAGTTAACTTTACTGTTGCGTCCCTGTACCGAGACCTCCCACAGGACTGTGGCTTCTCGAAGCAGAATGCTATCCCCAAACGGAGTGAAAGCGCCAAGAAGAACTTAATGCGATAATGTTGTGCTTTGATTTGACGCGAAGAAAAGAAAGAAAATTCCCGAGTGACGTTTTTACGGAGCTGCGCGCGCATTCCTGCCCCTACTGTGTAACAAAACGTTGTATCGGGCCAAAGTGTCGCATATCAGCAGCAAGGAAAACCTACACAATGAAATGTGGACAGAAGGAGGCACAGAAACGACAGAGACGATCGCATTTATCTGTTTCCCTTTGTTCGCGTTCCATTGTGCTGTTTTAGTTAAAGTTGACGAGCTTTGTACTCTGAGGGAGAGTGAATTAATTTACAATGATATATTTCCTACCTAACTACAGAACACCATTCACAGCAGCTTTGTACACGGTAGCATTACGATTTTGTCAAAATTTGGTTGGCAGTTAGGTGCATGCTACCATGACGGAGCCTTCTGCCGCACAGCCATTAAAGTAATCGAAAGTTCACCAAACATACGGTCAAAACTCATACCGTCATATCGTCTGGGAAAGCTTTGTTCGTTCCGAGAGTAAGATTAGAAATTGAACTGGCTCTTACGGATCGCTTTCTATTCCAGCAATGTTCTGTGAGGAAAACGACTATACTGGCCCTTATGATACCAATTTTACACCATAGCACCTCGCGAGTGACAGTAATTACAGTTTTCTTCTATAGTATTTCCTTCTGATCGTTTTTAAGCTATACGAGGGCAAGTGCTAGCAATACGTGCGTGACACACCACCTCCTCATATTTAGCGTATCGAACTTTAAAGCTTCATTCTAACTAATCAGCTTCTGTATCCGTCTCATATGTCTCGTCTCTATAAATTACAAAATAGGGAACCTTTATCGAAACTCTACCACTCAGTAATAACGTCCTAGCGCTACCTGTTATGGAGCATCATAGTTGTCCCTGCCTAATTGGAGAAAACGAATCTGTTATCTTTAAAGGAAGCTGGTTTTCGGAAGCGAGAGCGCGCTAACACACGCCATGATTTGGATTTTAGCAGATCGACGATAAGTAAACCTTAACTAACCACGCTTTCAATACATCTGCACTGCAGTCGGTCTAAATTCAAGATTCTGAATGGCTCGTCAGAGGCGAACGTGTACATAGTTACATCATAATGCTCATATTGGACTGTTTTTCTCAAATAAATTATCCTCTTTCTCTCTTTCTATATCGATCTATCTCTGTGTACTTTAGCTTGTTCTCTATGGCTTGTTGTGGCCGGAGGGATAGGGGTTAATAACGTGAAAATTGAGCTGGGTCTTATAAACAGAGCTGCTCCATAAGTTTTCGATTGCCAATGTAAATAATGCACGTTTCTAATTAACATCGCACTCTTATTTTGCTGCCATTATCGAACACTCCAATATAGCAAGTAGGAGCTGCGGCAACAATAATTGCATTCAGTGGAAGGTTATTAGCGTCAAAAATAAATTATTGATATCTTTCATTAACTTCGACAAACCTGGCAGGTGCACGCTCGCTTACACTGCAGCACGGACTAAATAAATATATATATATAGATTAAAAAAGAAAGAATCATTGTGGTCCCGTTGAACAAGACCGTGGCTTTGTTTCTCCGATTCACAGCACGCAGAAGGCGTCCTGTTTCTGATGTCGTTCGGCCTTCACGTCCCTTCTTTCAAGAACTCTCATTTTTTTCCCCACAGAGTACAATATTCCTAGATTTCAAACAAAGGGACTGTACTAATCAGGAAGCGTCATTATATTTGCGGCACATCTTGACGGGGCTTAAATTTTATTTCAATCCCGCTAACAATAAACGCTGCGATCTTGCACTCAGTTCTATGCATTAGGTCGTGTGGATTTCTTCTTTTATCTCTAATTTCTTTTCTTTTTTTTTCTCTTAAGTACCCCCACCGCATATTTAACGTATTTGCTCTTAAAAAAGATAGCACGAAAGCCCTTCCCTTGTATAAACAATGAGCCTACGCTTGTGAAAAAGCGAACAATGAGTGCCTCTACGTCGTGGTTCCAAACGCGGGGGGGGGGGGGGGGGGAATAAAGTAGGAGAAGCTTCGGCAGCGTTCCCTAAAATGGCACGAGCTCCTCGTTTGTGTCTTTTTTATTGGATTCTCTGTTGGGCTGGTAGGGTGGAAGTGGGGAAGCTGGAATTCCGCACACACGTTTGAGTCTACCAGAACAACGCAATTAGCCCGCGGCAGTTATTGAAACATGTCATTCCGCCAGAAGCCGCAAGTGCGCGATAATTTTTCGTACTGTCTTCTCCGCGGCATTTATTTTCGAATAAATTGGCACGTTTCTCTTTGTTCGCATTTGATACTTCCTTTCGTCCTTCTGTATGCGCGTGTTTCGATTTTTACGCGTACTTTCTTGCTTGTGCGTAAAAACGTGATTAGAAACATCTCGCTTCTGGCGTGTTCTTGTTTCTTTTTTTTTCACCCAGAATGCTTTTCCAGCTGGTGTTTACACTTCACATTGCGAGAAGCAGCAACAGCTACCTTGTCGCAGGTCTCCAATCTTATCCCCAAATCGTAACGCACGAGCCTTTCTTTCAGAATCAACCCGCCCAACTTAACGAATGCCTTGCACCGTTCACGCTAGTGTCTGAAATTTTTCTTTCAAGCTCGCCCATGATATCTCCCAAAACTCACAACATCACTCTGAAACTCTTACAAGCAAGCGCTCGTTCTTATTTCCAGACCATTTCCATCACGCAATGTTCAGTTTGGGATACGATGTCTTGCCCTCATAAAGAGTGTTCGGGAGGAGAAGCAGCCTTTACAGGGATGTGAGCTAAAGCTGCCGAAAATCTGAATAGGAACGCAATCCTCACAGCGAGGACAAGAAAAAAAGGAAACTTTTTCTGAAAGGAGAAAAAAATGTTATGGAAAGAAAATTCGAAAACACTGAGAGAGATGCAGACCGTAATTGGAATAGAATTTCTTATTGCGGGGCGTAGCGGATGTGCGGCAGTGAAAAACAATGAACTTTGTTAGTGAGACACTTCCTGGATAAACACCTGCTTTTTTTTTTCTTTTTCATTGCTCGCGCGCGTGCTGTTCTCAGAAAAAAAATAAGATCGTTTTTAGCATTCAATAATTGCCACGGTCGAAGCAGGTGTATGCGAGGAAATAATGCGGCATGTCTCCACGCCGCTTCATCCAAGACAAGAACGAGTGTGCGCATCCCCTTCAGTTGTGTTAGTCATTCACGTGCAGACTTGCACACCGTGCCGTGCAAGAAAATATTCATTTTGTATAAAACGTATGAGAATATAATTTATAACACTCGCGTGCTCGGGCACTGATACAAAATTTATTAGCGATTCGCTGCACTAATGAACGCTACAGTTTCAAGAAGTCTTTAAATACCCAGACAGAAAATGTCATTGATTATAGTTACCAGATGGAGCTCTAGTAAACCAATTCAACGATTCAGCAATTTCAAAAAATGTGAAGAATCCTTTTTTAGTTATTTTGGTGCTTTGGTCACAATTTCAAAAGCATACGCTCTGTATCTGTGTTTGCTGAGAAAAGAGCCCTTGCACAAATACCCCGTGTACTTCAGAAATCTCGCTCGTGTGATGAGCTCTACAGCGCAACTGAAAGTCTCACGACCAGTATATACCAATTTAATGATAGTTACTGTTCTGCAGTGTTTAAATTGTCCAATGAATAATACAATCCGCTAACACTCTGAACGGAATTAGCAGTTTCAACAGTATCTCAACGTAGTATTGATGAAGGCTATCAGACACAATGCTAGACTTAACATCAAGTTTTGGATGTATAGATGTATATTTCCCCTTCTGGTCAGATAGGAATGGCACGTCGGTGATCCCGACATTTGTGTGTTGTCACACGATTGAGGATCGCGACTGATAACAATTATGCGAGTACTGAAAAATTCAGAAAGGCAAGAGGAGAGTAGCAGGAAATGTAGGGATTCCAACTAGACACACGTCCGGTTGACTACGCAGCACCTGGAGAGGACAGAATAAGGGGGGGTCGAATAAAAGGAGAGAAATAACGTTGCTATTGTACTCGGGCCTGCACAGCAGAGTACAAATGCAAACTGAAGCCAATATATTCACGTACTACAACATAAGAGTGTTCGCGTGGTTCTCACTAATAAAATTACCATCAACTTTACCACTCAAAAAAGCTTTAGCAAGTATCGTCAAATTCTTCGCAGCTGTAGTCTTAAAAATGTGATACATTTGAAGTAATTGATAACTTGTAACTCATTAAGCACAACCTTTATTTCAACTTCACCATCTGAAGACCTTGGCGCAAAGTGCCTACTTAAAGCCAGGAGTAAACAACTTTTTTTTTTTTTTTTACCGTGGCTCCACTGCGTTTCGTTGGCTACCAGCCTAAACGAATAACGCCTTCAGCCAACCTGTGGCGGCTCGGTTTTTCCCATTTCGCTTGTCTATCACACAGCGTGCTCGGTGACATGGGATGGCGTACCGGGGCGTGTAGTGCACGGAAAAGATAACCGCTCCTGAAGCAGACTCAACAAGAGCTACTTCAGTGAATTCGCGTTTACCAGAGCACCACGCTTCGCACCAGCGAAGCGCCATTACTTCGTTCATACGTGCAGCAATCGCGTACATACGCCGGCTCGTAGTGTGCGTGAGATGGTTCCGCGGTGCCAGGGGCAATATGGCACGTGCTCAGACGTCTATTCGGAAACTCCGCACGGGGAAACAGTGGGGGGACGCTGCTTCTCTCGGAGGCGCTAACGAGTAGCTCTCAAATGATCAAAGGGGGACGGAGGAACGCGACGCCTCCCTGAGCCACAGCTGCCGCCAGTCCCACGCGACGCCCCTCAAGCGCCACAGCCCCGCGAATACTTGGTCCGCAACCCCCAAATCGTACGGTGACCCGTCACACGGCCAGGCCAGAAGAAGGCGGAGATCTCTGCAACAACGTAATGATCACACACTCCCTGGCTAAGAACGAGAAACTACTCAAAGCGTATCCTGTCTTATCTTTCTTTTTTCAGTAATAGCTTTTGTAAGATCCTGCCTAAATACGCACTTTTTTTTTATTCACGCCCGTACGTTACAAAATTAACGCTTCAGAGACAGCACACAGGGAGGGCGCAGGAATGAACGACATTAGATTGGTAAAAACGTGTTTTGTTGAATCATTTCTAAAGGTCCCGACTATATAGACCTAGCTTTGGTTTCCGTAAACTCTGTCGGCGGTGCGTCCACCGCCGCAGGCTTTGTTCTGCCTGCTTACCTAGTATCGATCCGACTTCACGGTGGGTCGTTATGCGTACTAAATATTTACTGGGCTCTTTACTGATCATAAGCATCGCCTGAGCCATGTTTCTTAGTTATAGCATTGAGGTCGTGCTGAATCATCCCGCTGTCACTAGAACGAAGACGACAACACATTGTTTAGACGCGAAATGGCACCATGGTTGAAAAAAAAACTAACAAAGGAAAGAATAACGAGTGGCGTCTCCGCAGTAGCGAGTTAACACTATTAACTGCTTTCCACTTAAGGCTTAACTACAAATTCTGTACCTCAGTGTTTTATTCACTTTAAGTGCAGAGTAATTCTTTCGATAAAAGTAATGTACAGCAGCCCTAGAACAGCACTGAGTATATTAATGCTCCTTTTATTGTAAACAGTGTTCTGATTGAATTTTTACGCTTCATTAGTCAGTCAGGACATTATTAGCCTTGGTGGGGCCGTTACAAGTCCAGAAACGTACCCCCCTGCAGAGAATAAGTATATACAAATGGATAAAACAAAGCTGCATCAGGCAAAACATAGTTAACAAGCGAACGCTACACCTTCCCCAATATAACACGCACACACACACACACACACACACACACACACACAACACACACACACACACACACACACACACACACACACACACACACACACACACACACACACACACACACACCGCAGAGAAACAAACGTATTACGGTTTTAAATAAATAGTAGTATTTCAAACAAAGCAAGCCAACATGAACAGCCACCCCATATGCACTCAAGTAAAGCAATAAAAGCTTGTTAGCGAACAGGCGCGTCACATTGCAGAGTGGTCTTTTACTCGGTAATATTTTAGTAAGGCTGCATTAATACCTGAAACATTGTGAATCCCCCCCCCCCTTACTATATATATATTTTTTCTTTTTAGTTTGCCAAGTCGCAGTTGTGCATTTGAAAGTTCAACTGATACCGCGTAATCTATAGGCGTTTCATTGTGTATTTCACTTTTTTATTCGTGAATAAATCTTATGGTACGTTTTGAATAAATCTTGATGACTGTAAATTCTGAAAGGCAACCATCCCTATAAACTCCCTGATGCCGTCAGTATTTAGATCGGCGTTAACTGGCCTGCGGTCACTTTATCTATTAACTAATACAAAATGCTACGTACAGGCCAGTTTGAGCTGAGTGAGCAGTTGGACATATTGAGAATACATTGAGCAGTTCAAAACCGAGAGCACGGAATATCTAAATATTACTAAATCCCATTTATATAGCTTTCACCATGTTAAAACTTTGAATTTGTAGATTAATTTTTTTTTCTGGGATCGCGCATATCCATATTACCGTTTACTTTATTTACTTTGTTTCTGTGGCTTTATGTACGTGTTCGCAAGTGCTGTGTTTGGATGTAGATGTAGATCTAGATCCTTGTGATAGTCACTTCTACTTCCACAAGAACATTCGCGTTTTGTGAACCGGTCAAAAGCATTCGTTTTCGCCTATTTATGTTTGCCGTGTGTGTGTCAACTATAGAACTGTTGTATCTGTATTTTTGTTTTACTTTTGTATCAAGCGTTTGCACAGTTTTAGTCAGATCTGTCAATTAAGAGAGCATGTGTAGCCGGAGCCATCTACAGATACCAACATCGATCTCCTTGAACCCAGATGAAAATAAAAAGAGAGAACACGTTCTATAGTATTCTGATTCCGTTCATTCACGCTTCGCTAAAGATGTCACCTCGCGGAAACAACGAACCTAATTCAGCTGCGTTGTTTTCACGGGGTCGTCCTGTTAGGCGGACGACGCGTGAAACAAGTGTCTTTATGCAGGCCGTAAACAAGACTAACCCGCATTACTGCTTCGTTCGTTCACGTCGTACCCAAGAGGCTAGAAAGCAGCTCGTCATTCCTATCCGGCTGTACCGCTCCATTCGTTGTACTTCTATTGTTCGGGGGGCGTTCGCCTCGGACGGAGCGCGGCCTTCTTGTTTGCGCCATTGTGCTGCATTATGAATTCGTCCCTTGACTCCACGCTTCAGAATAACACAAGCGTTAAAAAAAGTGCCTACTAAAAAAGCAAAGAAAAAAAAAAGAAAAAGCCTGAGGAAGGAAAGAAGAGCGAAACGAAGGCTCCGCCCCCTCTTTTCTTACTGCGCGGACTCGGCGTAAGTTCTCCTCGTGGCGAAACTGAGTAAGGACGCGGCGGCAAATTCGGGAACGCCAATCAAATTTGGCCACGAAGAAACAAAATAAACGCCGCCCCACCTTCCATGGCTGCCCGCTTTTATTATTCCTCGGTTCGTCGTTCCTTACGCTTCGTCTGCGCTTCGTACGTAGCAGTGCTTTTGTCCCCGTATGCCAGCGGCGGTCGACTTGGGCGCTCTCGACGGCAGTTTCTTTTCTCCGTTATTCCGCGCCGCCGTTTTTCTCAGTCAGTGGTTCAAGTTTGAAGTGCCTTCCCCGTCACCGCTTCCTAAACCAAGGAAAACAACAAGAATATACCGGCCGAGATAAGGAGAGCCGAGCGAAACGAAGGAGCGAAGAAGCGTACCTCGCCATCCAGCCAGCTAGCCACAGCCAAGGCGGAGACGGCGCGCTCCCACGGAGGTTTGCAACTCGTGTTCGAACGACGCGCCCTTACATTCGTGCGGAGCAGCCCTGATTGGAGCCGCCTTGTTCGCTAAGGAGATTTCTCAGAGACGGCGGTGGCGTGGGTACAGAGATAGAGAGAGAGAGACGAAAGGGAGGAAGAGGAGATGGTGAAGAGTTCGAACAAACGCTGCCCCCTCGTGTCTGCTTGCCTTGAACGACGACAAACCTCGGCGCACCGCCGGCAGCCTCTTCTCAATCCGTCTATCTCTATGCCTCGCTCCCCCTGAGCCGAGAACGTGCGCTGTCTTTTTCGGGCGCCGAGAGTGTGTGTTTGTCTGTGTCCTCGCTTGAGAGCGTTAGTGCACGTGCAAGCGAGAGCCAGCGCCGCCCTCACGACATCGCCGTCACGGCAGCGACGGCCCACGGCGTTGTACAAGGACTCGAAACTGGGCACAATAAGATAGGAATACAAAAAAGAAAAATAAGGCAAGCTACGAGGTACAAGTTACATTCTGCCAGCACGTAGAATCGGCGGCAAAAATATAAAAAAAGAATAATAAAAAAGAAAAAAGAAAAAGAAAACGCCAGCGGCAGCGACTGCGGACGAAAGGCACTCGAAAGACAAAAGCGCTGTTCTTAGTGTACCGCCGGCTTTTCTTTTTCTTCTTCTATTTATTTTTCTTTTTTAACCTTTCTTGTTTGCCCCTCCCCTTCAGTTTCTCTTTCTCAGACTATTTTTTTGTTGTTGCTGTTCTTTAAGGATCGCGATTCAAATCACGGCGACAAAGACGACGCAGGCTCCTTTTTTTTTTGCGCTCAATTGAGGGCCTGCTTATTTAGTTATTTAGCCTGCTTAGTTTTTCTTTGAGCGATTTGAGTTCTGTATCTCTTCTTGCACTTCATAAGTACTATATTACCTTCCCTGTAACTATTCTCACTGTGGAGCCCCCGCTTTTGTTAACAGAATCTTCCCTTATCTTATTTGAACTCCCGGACGTCGAAATAAGCAAAACCCGGAATACATATTCCGGCCAAATGTTGCCACGAATACTCCGAAAACAACTTCCTTGGTTTCGTAACTACTTTTCAATAAAAGTTATTATTGCACAATGTTTCAAGTCTGGTGGTTGTATAACTAAACTTCGCAGAAAAAATTTTGCAGCAGTTCTCCGGTATTTTATACGTATATTTACGTTCTAATGAGGAAGGGACAAGTCTAAACTTGACAGATAACGAGCGGAAATTGTTACAAGAAATTAACGAATGGAGAACACTTGTAACTACAAAATATTTACGTGAACTTAATAGTAAGTTATCCATAAGTGTTGTGAAAATAGTAAACAAAAACAATGTCATTGATACCTCAAAATAAGGCGTCAGTTTCACAAACCTGTTTAATGTCGACATTTCCGTAAAATTGGTTGTTCATAGGTTTTAAAACGAAAACGTTTTGCTCACTCGCCTGAAGAACGAAACATTCTTTTGGCTGGTTGTTTGCTCTTGTCAGAGAAAACAATTTCTTGATATGGTTGCATGAAATGTAATGTCCTGCATTCATCAAGAGCAGCTGCATGGATACAAAGCTTCTGAGAGTGTCATCGCAGGCTGCCTGTGCGCTAAGGACTCCGCACTCTGTCTCGGTGCTGCTGAATCCAAAAACAACGACGTCAACATCCTGTCTGTCTCCAAACCAAGCTTGTTTTATCGCCCAGCTTACGGAAAGGCCACCACGCAGCGTTTCTGTGTAACCGCGCGTCAGAATAAAGCGCCTGTAGAAAAAGAGAGAGAGAGAAAAAAAAGCGCTACTATCGCAAAACGTCACCTTGTCTAACACGAATACACATTCCCCACAAGGAAACGGCGACAAAGAGTAAAGGGCGTCTCTGCGGCCCCTCCGTCACGCTTCACATTTTTCCGGCTCCTGTTCACCAAACTTGAATTTTTTAAAAATAAGAGGCGAGAAACGCCAACAAATCTTCACGGGAATCCCGGAACAAGAATCGGAACCAACGAACCGTGAGTGTGCCACGAATATCGGAGGAGAGCCGGTTTAACACAACGGGGTTCTCGAGAAACTGGAGTCCTCAGATCTCTCTCTCTCTCTCTCTTTCTCTCTTGTAGATATCTCCCTTTGCATCTATGCCTTTCCTTTCCCCTCGACGACGTCCGCTCTCGTCCGAGAAGAACTCGCCTCGTCATTCGCGGCGCGCTCTCGAAGTGCAGATCGCTGGCTGCTTACGAAACGCCTCGGAATGCTCCCTACTGGAACATCCCGCACACGTATACAGGCCTAAGGATTCATCCTTTCCACTGCTTTATTCGTTGTTGTTCTTTTTTTTATCTCTCCTGGCCAGTAAACAAGCGCTGTATGCTTCCCTTGTCATGCTCTCTACAAAACTCCTCATGAGATTTCACGCGCATAGCTGGAAGCGGAAAAGAAAGAAACGGAGGGTGTGGTTGTCGGGACGCCGGGTTTCCACTATGTATAACGTGTCCTTGTGTTCTTTTTTTTTCGGCATGTCTATTTCTCTTTCTTTTAGGGCTTTCGCTGCTCGTTTAGAATTTTTTTCAGCTGTCCTTATTTTGTTCCTTCATCTTCGTCTTCTCTTGGGCACTTCTCGTTCACAGAATAAAATGAGATCTGCGCGTATACACAAAACTTAACGCGCGTGGCAGCGGAAATGAAACGCCAATGCTGTGTTTGCACTCAGTGCGCCTCCTTTTCTCCGTCATAGAGCATTTTCATGTTCTACGCGTCATGTTTTACATGTCTTTCTGAATATCCTTGCGTTTTTTTTTTCTTTTGACATTTCAATAAACCTATATGAAGTGTGAGGCGACGTGCGAAATTGTTGCCACTTTCTGCCGACCCCATTTCGCGCCTCCCCCCCCCCCCACCATTATCCGCAGGCCTCCTTGCTGGAGTGCCCGAAAATTAAGTTACGATGGTGTTCGACATGTTTAGAAACTCCTGTTCTTGTGCCTCTGCCTTGCGCTATTGCGAATAACAAGACAGGAACGTATACTATCTGCACATTTCTGAAAGTGACACCAACGTTTCAATATAAGGTTTGTAACAGGAAAAAATAATTTAAAAAATAGACAAGGCAATGAGGGCAGCCGCGCACGCTTCCTGCTTGATACTTTAAAGAGGCGGAAATATGATAACGCAATGAAATAAATAGAGATGGTGCTAACTGTGCGCCCATGCGGCAGTACACATCGCGCCTAGAAGCGGTCAGAAAGGTCAGTCAACTTCAGAAGTTGCAGCAATGCCCGTGTTGCCTAATGTGCCTGTGACCTATAAGGACGCTCCTCAAAAACTGCCGTTTCTCGAGACGGTCTTGTGGCCAGCTGATATAACATAATAGGAAGAAATTCGCGCTAGATACCATAACTAGAACAAAAACACAGGTAGTGTTTGAATTCGTACTTACATTTGTGCGGGCGGAAGATTGGTGTGCAGCCATTCCTATAGCAAACGAGTAAAATTTCGCAAAATTGACCTCCGGTTAGGAAAGCTAGAGGAGGTAGCTGAAATGCCTTGATGTATGGCCAAGCTTGTCTTGTACGGTGATGGGTGATATCGTTCAGCACCGCGCAATACTGGTGTTCAGTCATAGATAAATAAAACAATATGATGATGAATATAGCGTTTTTGTTCTTGACGCGTTCATAGTACCTGAGGCAATGACACTGCGGATCGTGCATAGGGGAAACTACGACGAGAAAAAATTGTGTCTGTTCTACAAACTAATACGTTAAAGACGGTAGTCGTGAGTGTTTCCACGTGTAGTATCCTGATTACCTCGTGACGCCGTTCTCAGATCGAAGTACAACCTTCTTCCCCACTATCATTTTTCATTTCAATGTGAAGGTTTCTTTGTACACCCCGGATTGAAGCAGCCCTGATTGCGAACCCTCCCCGAATTTGAATAGCGTGGCTGCTGGGGGCTGCTACGGTCTCTCCGAATATCTCAAACTTAAAATAATTTGAATTAAGTACCCGATGGTACGAATGAACCTCGGTCCCCCAGCACTGCAGCCACTCTAATCATTAAGCCACAATCGCACGTATACTTCTATCGTTGTCAATGTCAACTAGGTATTTGAGATGATCGCTGCGTGTGTCACATTGCTCTGTACGGATGCGCGCGCGCCAGTTTCCTTTAAGCTAAAGCCGCAGGATTGAAGTGGGAAAATTTATAGCATTTCACTAAACACTTCACGAAATATGTGCATTCGATCTGCATAATATTCCCCCTTTTCTTTTTTTTTCTGTGTGCGTAAAAAATAGGGTAAACTGCATAACATGACATTGAGCTGATTTTTCATTATATATCTGCCTCGATGCTTGGGAATACGCGAATATTTACTGCTTTACTACTACTAATACTGTTCGAAAAACACTGCTGCATCATGATTTTTGGCTTACTATAGCTCTTTCTCCTTCACGCTTCATCTTTTAGAACTTTCCTCGCGTACTAACGTCTACTATCTCTCTTTCGTCATAGACGGTAGTTCCCTCCTTGGTCGCACTCTATCATCCCGTTTGTCTAGTCTAAGCCCCTGCCCATTGCCCTAGAAGACCTTGTACGACTCTACGATTACCGTTCTTTTCTTTCCCGATCTCAAAGCAACGCATGATATGTTACCAGCGACGATGGCTCAGACATAGTCGTTTGTCCGACAATGTTAACCTTTCTCTCTGTCTCTCTTTCTCTGTCGCTCCCTCAACACTATATGCTTGTAACACATGCTGTATCTTTTTATGCCGCTGTCAACGCGTTCTTTATTTGAACTGAGAAGTAGGTTTTTCAAGAAGAATAGCAAGAAGCTGGAAAGCACATGCTCACTGCACTCGCTCCATTTTGGGTATCTGGGTGCTGATGGCGACTCTGCGACACTTACACGCCAACCTGCGTGGTTGGTTACTCATACTGTTCAACGTGTCAAAGGAACACGCGAGATAAATATACATACGCCTTGATTTCATTACAATTAAAGTTAAAGATAATTGAAACGAACGTATCGTTTATTAAAATATTCCTGTCAAATGTTCTCTATTGAAACAGACTAACTTTAAATTTTAAATAGCATCATCGCCACGTGAGTATGGGTTCCGTTACGCACCTTCAAAGTACAGTTCTTATCATCCATCATCCCGCTATTAAACTGGGTATCACACCTGCTCCACTGACACACTTTTCTTTTGCTTTCGACTCGCAGGGCTCCCAAAACATGAATACGAAGTAGATGCGACGAGAGAAGAACGTAATCGGCGGCGTTCGGTTCGGAACACCAGTATTCATCACTCCTTTTTCTTCATTCATAAATCAAAGAAAGGTAGAGACGGAAGAGCAAGAAAGCGAACGCAAGGAATCAACGAGCAACAACCTGGAATGAGCAGCCTCGGCTTTCAGATTTCATCCAATGCCTCGCTTTTGTGCTTGCCTGCGCGCTCTGCGACTCCTATTCCGGCCTCCTATACTGATTACTGTTCAAGTTCGACTCTGTTGCATGTTTCGCACATCGCCTACCCGTGCGGGCCCTGCTTCCATTCGCGGGGATCGTCTGTCTTTCCAAGCGCCCCGCGCGCCACACGTCGGATCAATGCCCCACCATACTTCCTTTTCTATATTTTTTTTCCCTACGCGGAGCTCTTCACCGCCGTGCTATTCACCAGAGTTCGAGAGAAAGCAAGCAAACGCTACGATTCCGCCACGTTCCATAAAACACCACCCCATGGTATATTTTCTTTTTTCGTTTCAATCTCTTCTCCGGGGGCTAAATAGCGTTCGCTCACTTTGACTGCGCCAGCGGGAATCCGAAAGCCCACGCGCTTTCGAACCTGAAACAAGAGACAGAGTAAGACGAAAATGCAGAAATGAAACCCTCTCTCTCTCTCTTTCTCCTTTCCTTCATCGCGAGCAACGCGAGGCCCTTTGCAAGAGAAAGTTGGCGAGAATGAGTGTCGATGGCGATAAATAAACACGACGACAGTGACGGCGGCGACCGGGTCGCCGAAGTGGTAATGCGGAAGACGAGGGAAAAGGAAAAGGGGAAAACAAGAAACAAGGAAGGCAGCACGCGACGGTCTTCAAGACACAGGCAACGACTGAAAGCGACACAAGAGAGAAAAAGGGGGATACAGCGGCGGGAAATGCACTGCCACGCCATCGTAAACGTGAGAAAGAAGAGAAAAAAAGTAGGGAGGGAGGGGAAAGAAAGGAAGAAGGGAGAGAAGGGGGCCCAGACGAGGCGCGAGCCATGCAGCGGTTTTTCATCGAACATCGATTCCGACGGCATGTTTCCACGCGCCGAGAGGCGGCGATTTGATGATGCGTCCCATGCCGCGGCGGCGGCAGCAGCGGCGGCGTCGGCAGCCGAGCCACGCCATGCCAGCCTTGCCCAAGTCGCCTCGCTCTCGCGCACACGCACACACACTTGCTAGCTTACGAGCATCCTTCATTACTCATTGCCTCGCATCTTATCAACAGGACTTGGCGTGTTCACAACCCCTTCTTCTTTTTGGCCCCTTCTTCGACGGACCAAGCGCCGAAGACGCCTCGCCGCCGTCGGTCGTTCATATGGACCCCTTCGATTTCTCGGCTAACGCCTCGCGTTTCCGCCTTTGTTAAACCTCCTTTATTTTCTTTTATTAACCTCGGCTCTCTCTCTCTCTCTCTCATTTTTCGTCCTCGCGGAAAATGGATGAGAGGTAAAAAGCAAGCAGCCATTTCTGATTTTCTCTCTTCATATTTTTCACCCTTTCCTTCGCCCGTTCATGTAAGACGTCGTCTTGTTCCTGGCCTACATACTGTCCCGCTTATTCTCTCCCCCCCCCCCTTTTTTTTATTTTTGCTTTTCTTGACGTTATCTCGCTCGCAACTACTGCTCGTGCCTCGCTCAATTTTTTTTTTCTTTTGGTCACTCTCCGGGCTTTTCTTTTTCGAATCTTCATCTCTTCCTCCTTTTGTTCGGAGAGCGACCTGTTTGGTTTGTACACAGCTGCCCACAATGCGCTAAACGAAGTGAGTCGGAAACGCGACAATCGACACAGTCGCCACCCTCGCAGCCAGGGTCCTTACTTCCTCCTCCTCATTAATGCTGCCTCTCCAATCTTTCTTGTCCCTTGGTGACTCACTTTCTTTCCTTCCTTATTTTTTCCCAGTGTGTTCTTAGACACTAGCACTTCCTCGCTTCCTCCTTTGCTTCCTCCTTTCCTTCGTGTCATTCCCCCTCTTCACCTTCCTTTGTTTCGCGCTATGGGCCAACGGAGTACTGCTTTATCTCAGCCAAATGACGAGGCGACGCTTGGCTTCTTCTGTTCGGTCACGGAGCCAGTAGTTCCTGGATCGCTGTCCTCCTGCGTCGTCTACACAAACTATTTAGCGCTCTCCGCTCTTTTGTCTCGACTTGTTCGCTTTATTGTTTGCTTGAAACTTAGTAGTGCTGGGCCCTAGAGAGAACACGCATGCATTGTAAGGTTCGGGCGAGGTAAAAATATGTATATTCATTTTTTACTCAATGTTTATGGCTTTAATTTCTCTTATTTCTCTGTTCAAGCGTCTTCTACGTGGCTCGGAAACAAAATTTTAGATCATGCTATAAAGATCAGTAGACTTTCGCGATTTCTTCAGCTCAGCACTCAGCGTTCAGCATCAAGATCGCGGACCCAGCTGGACTTCGGCAGCGACGAATGAGACTAAGAGCCGTTAATAAATAAAACTTATCTCTCTCTCTTCTCTCTCTCTCTCTCTCTTTGTAACACATTTACTGCCTCAGCAGCAGCAGTAGCTTCTAACCGTGAACACCGACTTGTTCTGTATAACTTCTTTGCAATGCGCACAATGACGCTTAACTTTGATACAGTATTTCCTGCTGTCGCCTGCACAATACCATGTAACAACACTCTCAAAGCATACCTGCCCCACATAATTGCAATTACGAAGCATGAATGTTGCATGGTAGTTGAGATGAAGTTCAGTGGCTAGTGCGCCCGGCTCCTAACTGCACATTTCCGCAGTGGCGATGGTGGTTGGTATGGTTTTTCTTCACCTTTCTACGAAAATGAAGCGCAGATCAGGAGGTGGCCTCACGGCCATGGCATAAGGGAAATGACGTACACAACTATGTAAATTTCGGGCTTCTAACTGCTGTCACAGTAACATTTTTTGTAACCAGCAAAGAGTTTTGCATCTTTAAGCTACCCAGAAATCTATGACCAGCAGTATTTCCTCAGGACTGTGACAGAAAACTTCAACTCATGCCCCAATACGGAAAGTTCCTTACAAAAAAATGAATAAGCGAAATATTTTTCTTTATCATTTTTTTCTAGGGATAGTAATTTCGCCCGCGCAGGAAACGGGGTAGATAAGAATGATAAAAGGCTCCGTAAGGCGAGCAAGAATCACCTACTCCGTTTGCGCGTTCAAGTAAATCATAACGCACCAAGAACGACGTTAACGCAGCGTTGTCCCAGAGCAACAAAGAATTAAAGCACCTGAAGCTTGTTTGCGCGGTTGCACCTTATCTGTCCACAAGATTGTGAACATTTTCGCGGAGACAGCAGTGGGCTATCACAGCAGACACAGCCATCCAGTCAAGAATAATTTCATCACGAATAGAAAGAAACTATCACAAAAATGTGCTGAGACAAGGAACAAGACAGACAGGACTGGTACTCTTCCTTGTCTCCACACTTTCTCGTGCTTGCTTCTTCTTTCTTTTTTTCGTGATCATGAGTATGTACCAACTCGTCAAACAACTTACTTCGCCAACAAGTTTGTTCTTTGCGATACACAGTTGCACACTACTTGGTTCTCGTCCACTACAGTATTTCTTGTTGTGGCCTACAAGATTCACGCACGGGCGCCACCACTCTTAGAGAATGTGCGGGGTGCCAAGCCCCGCCTAATTACTGCTCACGGACGCTTCACGATAGCGCGGTGGTTAGTGCGTCTACTTCCCAACTGCACATTGCCATAGGGTCCTGCGTTCGAATCCCAGTGGCGTTGGTGGCCAAAGTTTTGTTTTCCTTTGTCCTATATTGTGAGGATAACGGTAAATAGGTAAGCCGACGGCAACGATGGACGTCGTCGTTGTAGCAACGGAAAGGATGGACCGATGGACCGCAGACGAATTCAGAGGCGAGACCTTGGGACCCTACTCCCCCCCCCCCCCCTTTATACTTGAGGATGCCCTGAATATGCACCTGGAATGGACGCCCACAGCGAAACCCCCTCGCGATCTTTAAACTGCTGTTGCAGTAATGAAAACGATTTTACATGCCAATGTTTCGATGTGCGACATGCACATAAGAAAGCAAAAAAAAATCGTGTCGGTGAAAGGTGCGATTTAATGAGGTGCGCGCGGGGGCTTTTTCAGCGCACGATGTATCTCAGATGTTGCCTTCATGCACTGTTCCGGGTATTTTCTTTAGTGCCTCGTCTCCCCCTGAGACAGCCGGAAATGAGATTTGAGAATGCGAAAATTCCTTGGCATCAACGGTCTTTTGCGAGAAGATGTAGTTACGAACTTCTTGTTTGCTTCGTTCAGTGTGACGGTGAGAAGTTATTAGCCGCGCGCGCCTCCCTCATGCATCTTACACTTTTCTGAATAACGCATAGACGTAGACTGCGCTGTATTTGTGTCAGGAAACACGAAACGCGGCAGCTGACACGTTGACAGAAATGTCGAGAACTGTCAGGAAATGGAGAGTCGAAAACGCACTTTTAATTTCTTGGAGGTCGTTTTGTTTCGGCCATAAAAAGCGCACACGTATGCAGAATGCGATACTTCTTCTTTCAGTGGAAAGAAAAAAAGCGAGAAACTAAGAGACAAGGAAGAGGAAGGGAATTGGGTGACATCAAAAGCAAGGAATTTGGTAATGTGCTTTTTTTTTCGTTTTAGAATGTTCTTGCGCGAAATCACATAGTGCACGACAGCAGCAAAATGTGTTTTTGTCAATGGCTACTCAGGGTGGGTACACGACGTTATCATCGTGCCGTTTCTTTATTATTGTGTCTGTCGTATTCAGGACCTCAATAAAGTTCTTTATCTATCTATCGAACTAACCAGGCATAAAATCGGGGGGAGGGGAGGGAGGGGGGGGGGGGGGGCAGGGCATGAAGGAGGGCAGAAGGGTTCTTGATAAATGTATAAATGCACGGCGGCTGCAGCAGTCACCGTAAATCAAAATAGAACGTTGAGTGACCTAGAAATAAAATTAGACAAGTGACGACCTAGGCCCTAGCAAACTCCATTTATTGTTTTCATCATGGAGGAAAGAAACAAAACAGGAGAGGCCCTGACGTCACTTTTTTGAAGCCGGAAGTGCAGCCATGTCGGTGTGCCACCTTTCTTTGCGCCTCCATTCTGGGATTCTGGAGCTCTCCGGGGCAGATGAGCGCGAACTTTGAACTTGCATTGTTACGAGCCACCGGTATAGCTGCCGACGCGAGTCAAAACAAAGCCTACGAAACTTCTGTAGCAGTATTAGTGAAGCAGACGCGCTCCTGTGTTTTTCCGTGTCACGTTCAAGACGACGACGACGACCCACGCCGTGATTGAAGGACAAAAAGCTAACAAGCATTCACGTTGAAGCTCGTTACCGGTGAGGTACGGAATTCAAAAACATTGTGCGCCCCAAAACACTAATAGGGTGGTTGAACGAAATGTATTTTCACACGTCATAGATGAGGGCTTTTTTTTTTCTTTTCTTGAGCCGACGTTTACCTCGCCCACTCCCTTCTTTGACATAACCCGCTGACGTCATTACTGTTATTGGTATTGATGTTGCGCACAAACACAAGTAATTTCATGTGCAGAGTGAGATAAAATCAAGGACACGAAGGTTAAAATTAGTACGTTAAAAAAAGAAAATGAAGCCTCGACAACAATATGCTAAAGAAAAAATTCGGCTGAACCCATTTCAAAGTACTGCGTTAGAGAGAGAGAGAGAGAATAAACTTTATGCAAAAGACCACGCGAGCGTAGGTAACGCTTCCACTCTGCAGTGGGTGGTCCCCTCAGTCCAGGAGTCCAGCGGCTTTAGCTGCCTTTCTCGCTCAGTTGATCAGGTTGAGCTGATCCGTCGAGTCGGAGCTGGACAGCACTGCCTCCCATTGCCGTGTGGTGGGGTGTGTTGTGGGTGCGAGCTGTGGTGTGTTTGCGAAAGCCCATACCACGTCGTAAAGCGTTGCGCATTGATCGCAGTGTGGGCATTTATAGGAATACATCGCAGTGTCTATGCACGCGCGTGGTAAAGACTCAAATGTGGATATACAGGGTGTTTCATTTTAGCTGCACCAAATTTTTAGAAATTGCCTGTGGCAGATAGCACAATTATAATCCTTGATCTAAAGTACTCGATGAGGCGGCCATTACTTCCACGAGAAATCAAAACGCCTAATTGAGTAATTAGCATAATTACGCTAGTTAATTTTTTAATTAATGATTTTACGGCACATGTTTCAATCTCCGAATTATAGCCGCTGAGTTCGCAAGGCGTATCCGCTTGGAACGAATTCTCAGGACCTAACCAGTTTCGAGATACTAATTTTTAACGTGTCCGACGAAATGTATGGGCGTTCCAGTTAACTTTTTGAGGAAAACGCTGTTTTATGCATTGAAGCCCAAAGTTAACTGCAACGCCCATGCATTTCGTCGGACACTTTGAAAATTATTATCTCGAAACTGGTTAGGTCCTGAGAATTGGTTCCAAGTGGATACGCCTTGCGAACTCAGCGGCTATAATTCGTAGATTGAAAGATGTGCCGTAAAATCATAAATGAAAAAGTTAATTAGCGTAATTATGCTAATTACTCAATTAGGCGTTTTGGTTTCTCGTGGAAGTAATGGCCGCCTTATCGCGTAGTTCAGATCAAGGATTATAATTGTGCTATCTGCTGCAGGCTATTTTAAAAGGTTTGGTGCAGCTAAAATGAAACACCCTGTATGTTTGCTTGGATTTTTCGCCATATTAAGGCTTCCTCGCGTCAGAGTATTGTGAGGCGGCGGTAGTGTTCTTCGTGAAAGGCGATAGTATTGTAGGATGTGCGTGCAGGTTAATGGTATATGGGCTCGGGATGGAACTGCTCGGCGCAGCCATCTCGTGGCTCCCGGTGTGCATGCGCTCGGGCGTAGGCGTGTGCCTGCTGATTGCCGCGTAAGGGCTCATGACCCGGAGTCCACACGATTTTTATGTATGGTGGGAGCTGGTGCGCTCCATTCAGAATGCGATGTGCAGCCCTGGAAATTTTCGCCCTGGAAAGATTTCTGCATGCCGTCTGAGAGTCCGTCAGAACTATGACGAACTCCTGCGGTCTCGTCGTGATGGCTAACGCTATCGCTAGTTCCTCTGCCTCCACAGCGCTCACTCTGGAAACCGACGATGCATTTATTTCGGTCCCGTCATTGTCGACTACGCTGGTGACGAATGCGGTGCTTCTTGCGGTGCTGGCCGCGTCTACGTACAAAACATTGGGGTGGTTTCCATACTTGCTCGCGAGCGCCTGCGCTCGGGCTTGTCGCCGTCCGATGTGGAAGTTTCGGTGCATGTTCCTGGGTATCGGTGAGACGTGCATAGTTTCTTGTATTCGTGTTTGGATTTTGGTGAGTGCGCTGGACTTCCATACGGAATATCCAAGACGTTCCAAGACGCAGCGTCCCGATATTGTGCGTAGTAGCCTTTCCTTCCGTCTTACTAGGTGGGTCTCTATGATATCCCGTGCGTATTTGTACACCGCTGTCTCCTCGAGGCGAAAAGTAGCCGTGCCGGTGGGAGTCCGAGCACTTGCTTATAAGCCTTGCGTATCAGCCGGTCGAGTACCTCCACTTTCGCCTTACTGAAGTTTAAATATGGTGCCGAGTACGCAATGCGGCTCACAATCAGAGCCTGCACTAGTCGTGAAAGGAAAAAAAATGGTTCCTTTTCCATGGAATGAAGCGCAGAAACGTGAATATAGGCAGTTGCCGTGAAACGAGCGACCGTGAACGGCGAGCTGTGGTACCGAACGTAGGAGTCAGAATACGTGAAGATCATTTCGTCACAGGCAAGTGTTTTGGCGAATAACTTCGTCTACTAACGTTCTAGTAGAAATACCCCCTTTTTAACAATCAGTTAAATACACACAAGTGCACCCAGCAAGGATCCTCAGCACATTGATTATGTGCCGTCTTCATTCCGGTACAACGAAAAGGCAACTGAGTCTGCACGGAAGAGGGAGGAGAGGTAACGTCAAAATAATTCGTGCACTTTTGAGATACTTAAATCAGTGCTTTCTCTCTGCAGTTATACACGGCATGCGTCTCTTGAGAAAAAAACGGGAGACTGCGAAGGGCACAGCAGCCGACGACATGGCGCGCGCTGAGCACAGCTGCAGACAAAACAGCGGACGAAGCGATCGACTGCACCGTTTGTTATGGGAAGCGTTACAAACAGTCACTTATTAGGTTGACTTACCACTTATTAAAAACTACTTCTTAAGTTAACGAACGTTTATTTGCGCTCGCCAAACGTTTGTGCTTCATAAACGTTATGACTATTTGACGCGACACAAACACGTTAGGGCATGAAATGCTTGCCACCTAAAAATATACGAGTCTAAGGGCGCCAACATAAGTACGAAGGAGCGATAGCTCACACCTACGTTTTGGAACTGCCCAGCGGAACTTGCATCGTGGTTTTTCACCAAAGTTCCGCAGTATATAAAAGACCAAGCGCGTGAAGCATGGGCATGAAGTGACGGCGGCATAGACGACGTCGTGGTCACGAACCGGAAGTTGTAGCAGAATACGCCGTACCCCCCCAATCCCTTGCGACAACCGGAGATTTTGCTATCCACCTATTCGTGTCACCGAGATTGGCCGCGCCCCACGTTGTCAAAGGCCCCCTTTAGGTCTACTGCGAAAATTTCTTTTGGGCAGCACGGCGTTGCTGCAGTCAATACTTCCTCTTTGAGCTGCAGAAGCAAATCTTGCGTTGACAAGTTGGGCCGAAAACTTAACATCAGTTGACGTTCATCGAGATGCGGCTGTAGTCTGTCTAAGATCACACGTTCCATCAATTTACCGAGGCAAGACGTGAGCGAAATCTGTCTTAGGTTCTCCGGGCAGGACGTTTTTCTAGGCTTTGGTATCAGCGTAATCTCCGCATGCTTGAATTCCGGGGGTAACGTCCCTCTGCTCCAGTGTGCATTGAAGAGTTCCAGTATTGCCTGCACGGTTGCATCGTCCAGGTTACGTAGCAACTTGTTGGTGACTGCGTCCTTGCCCAGAGTGGTGTTTCGAGTGAGTCTTGCGATCGCTCGTGTCAGCTCGGAACACGTTATGTCCCGGTCGAGCTCGCTGTTTTCCAGTCCGGCGTGAACCGCTGGCTGTGCACCGGGTATCGGCTGGCCAATGTATCTACTTTGTAGGGCACACAATATCTGATCGTCTGTGCCTCCGAAGTTGTGTAGTACTCGGCTCATCGTGTGCTTGCTTTCTCTCTTGTTCTGGGTCGGATCTAGTAGATGTCTGAGTATGGCCTACGTCTTCGCAGTACCCAACGTTCCTTGGAGGGAGTCGCAGAACTGGTCCCAGTTCTGTCGTGAAAGTTGCTCCGCGTAGCGCTCTGCCTCGTCCGTTAGCTTCGCGATGCGAATTTTTAGCTTACGGTTGTTCCGCTGCCTTCACCATTTTCTCAGCAGACTGTGGCGCGCTTCCCACATGTGTAAGAGACGCGGATCCACTGCCAGATTGTCAGTGGTGAGTGCAACCTCCTTGAAGAGTTTGGCTACCGATCCCTGCAGTTCTCTAACCCAGCCCTCCAGTTCGCTTATCGCTTGGGCTTCTTAAAGGGATACGGGCACAAAAGTTGGCGGGTGGTTTTTTTGCGTCGGAACAAAGGTTGAACTGTTGAAAATGACGAATACAACAAGCTGCTTTGAAAAAAAAGACCGAGAAACATCATTCTTTTTGTTCGATTTTCTGTTGCACCTTGCCTCCAAGCGGCCGCCGGCAGAAGCTGAAATTTGACGTCATAACACCCATCCGCGGCCAAGGTCGGCCACAGCTGTCGCAGTGTTTCCGCGGGTGTCGGTCCCTTGCAGCGTTTGTTTAACCCCTTTCGGCGATCTTCGCACGTGGTCCATCTGAAACACTATCCCCGTCGGCGCTACACGCAGGTGGTGCGTCTTACATGAGGCGTCCCGCGGTCGTCGCTCGGTATTGACGCGTTCGTCGCGGCGGAAGGAAATGCCCAGACATTGCTGTCATAACAGCATCGTCGGTCGTGACACGCCGTCGCACACGTTTTCCAAAGACGAGAAGGTGCGTAAACTTTGGATACCTGCCTGTTAGAGAGCTTTAGCTTGTCCGGTAATCGGGTAAACGCGGGTGTTGGGGCGTTCGGGCGGAACCGTAAAGGTAAGCGGCCTGTATGATGCTGCCACCTGGTGGCGCAGAGCTCAGACCAGACAAAAACAGCTAATATTGCAGTAACCAAGTATATTCTACTTCGCTGCTGGTGTAAATCTTCGGCCGTAACACGATTACGCCACTGCCGAAAATTTACACCAGGAAATGACCAAAAATTCTTGCCTAAGTGTCTGGTGCAGAGCGAAATCTTCGCGCTACGGTTCGCGAAAACCTGACCGGCACTTCCACGGCCGCCTGCTCTTCTTCGTCGCTCGACGCGGAAGGCTCGTAACCGTAAGCTGTAATATTTCTTACCAAGTTGCAATGGTCCTTGTCTTCAGACGTGTACTCATCGCTGGTAGACACACCAGAACTTGAATCCATGCTCGCGATGGCGGCGTCGGCGCGCTTCGAATGACCGCGGCCGGCTGGCTGGCTATCCGACGAGGGTGTCGATAAGTGGTTCTTGAGGGAAAGGGAAAGGTTGGCGCTATCTTCTGCAGCCCTTGAGGGAGCACGGCTCAGCGCCAAGGGTGTCGTGATGTGACGCCTTCAGACTCCCGCGGGTCGGGCGGCGACGCGCGCGCTCACAAAAATGCCAAAAATAAAGCCATCGACTCACAAATAAGCTAAGTGACTACTTCTTTTCGGTGTAATCACACACTGAGGATTCATTTTTAACATTTTCGTAAAATTTTCAGATTTTGTGTCCGTATCCCTTTAAGTTTCTCTTTTGCTCCTGAATTTTGCCCATTCCGTGATTTTGGTGGAGCGTATCTTTCTTCTTGGGAAGTTTCCCACGTGTACCGAGATGTCGAGTATGAAGTGGTCGCTCCCTAGCGTCTCGTTAGTGTTTTCCCACTCGACCTTCCGAAGTCTGAACGTGAGCTCAAGATCGGGAGAGGTGTCGCGGGCCGTGCTGTTGCCTACACTCGTTGGATATGTCGGATCCGTCACTATCGTAAGTCGGTGATGTTGTATGACGTTGTACAAGGTTGTTCCCTTTTTAGATGCGAAGCATCCTATGGTCGGGGCTATGTCCCTCCCTCCCTCCCTACGCCGTGCGGCGTCCACACCCGCACTGCGCATGCGCATCCTCCTCCCTCCTCTTCCTCCTTGTCTCATCTCTTCTCTCGGCATTCCCTCCTCTCCTCTCCGACGATCCTCTCCTCTCCGGATTGCGCAACGAATGGAAACACCTGCGGCTCCGCGCGCGATAATGCGAAGCAGCTTAGGTGAGAGGCGCTGACGGTAGGCGCCCCAGAGGCACCGGCAACAATCACCAACGCCGCGAGCGTTCGGTGCGAACGTGGGCAAAACGCCGACGGCGTCGACAACAGTTCTGCGCGTTGCTGGTGTGGCAGCATGTCCAAATTTATACAGCTGATAAAACTACCTGGAGTCGACCCCATGGCTGCTTCGCATACTACTCAGGGTTCCCCTACGGGAAGATGGTGTAATTTTTTTTGGTATGTCTGACGTACCCCCACGCCTCGTGCGTCACGTTGCAGTCGCCTAATATGAGGAGGCCGTTTTGTCCAGCTAGCTGCCTCGTTTGCTTCACGCAGTTGTCTAGGAGTCCCAGCATTTCCTTCGGTGAACTGTATATATATATAGTATAAAAACACTCGTATTTGCCCTGTGCTGCGGTACTATTTCTGTGAACACGTGATCGATTTCCGTGTCCGCATAAGTGTGGTCTATTGCAGTGAGGTGTTTGCTCGTGAGTGTGGCCGTACTTACTTCTGCTGTCGCAGGAGTGTGATACCCGGTGATTCTTGGTGATTTCCCTGTTTCCTGTAAGGTTATTACATCCGGTGGTGCGTCTTGTTTGACAATGTACTGCAGCAGCTGTCGCCCTCTTGCGAGTGAAGCCACGACAATTCCACTGCCAAACGGTGATGCCTCCATTTCGATCATTCGGTTTTCTGGCCATTTTGATCCTCTTGTAGCATTTGCTGGAGAGCTGCCTCTCTGTGTAGATAGACTCGCGGCTTCTTGTGGCATTGATCGTTTACCAGAGGGGTGAAAATCTCATGTAGTTGCGCTTATCATCTGTCGGAGATCATCGAAGGCCTCCTCCATTTGCAGATGTAGTTTTTGGATGGCTTTCCGGTTTTCCTGAATACATTTTTCGCAGGCCGTTACTCTCGCTTCAAGCGGTTGGGCTGTCGGATTCGGCTCGGGCGGCGCCACGGTGTTCATTTCCTCGACGTTCTCCTGCACTACCGAGGGAGTGGACGCGCGCTGCGGCGGCGGTGGCGGTGTTCGGGGTTCGGGCGAACTTTCTTGCGCTGCTGGCTTGTTTCGGGCTTCGTTCCTCCATTGGCTGTGCCCGCAATTCGGCTGTCTCTAAGCGCAGGTCCTGCACTGGGACCGCAAGTGCCTGTACAATGTTGTTCGTGTTTGTGTCTGCGTCTCGTGATGGCTGTATGTGTGGCTTGGTTTTGTCATTTTGTCTCTGTGACTTCGGGAGGCAGCGTTCTGACCAGCTCACCTGTTGTTCCTTGGAGGTCACGTGACTCAGGGTTTTCCACCTACTGCTGGACCTGGTTCTGCTCTCGGACCTGGATCTATATACTGCCGCCTCATTGTTGCGATGCCGCCCTGGGTCTGGACCTGGAGCGGGTCCGAGATCGGGATCGCTGTCTGAGACCCTTGCTCGGTTGTTCCGTCTTTGTGTGCCTGTTCCTTGCGCGGCCTGTGCGACGAGCGTGGCGCTGGTAGCAGTCTCTTGGGGCATTCTTTCGACGCCGTCGCGTGATCGCCGTCGCACAACGAACATTTCAGTTTGCAGTCGTGTCCATCGCTAGGCTCTGCTGCACCGCATCTTTCGCAGGTGTGTTTGTCCGGGTGCGGGCAAACGTCGGTTCGATGCCCCCAGTACTGCGTTGGCATAGAATCAATATAGCCACACTTAGCATTGCCCCCATCGAAATGAGTTAGGTATGATGCGTGTACTGCCGTGGTACTCCTTTTTTCGCGATTCCGTATGAACACTGGGGGTCATCTAGCGCCGCCGCCGCGAAGCCCGGGGTGGCATCCGTAATGCATGGCTCACCGGTGCGTGCGAACGCTGAGGAAACGCGTCATGCGGGAACAGGGCTCTTCTCTTGCGCTTCTTTCTGGACATGCTGAGCCATCTGGTGGCGCTACCAAGAAGTCCGCGTGTGGACTCCGAGACGACACGGCGCGCCGGTGCCTGCGAACGCTTAGAATTGTTCCTTCGCTTGCCGCGCTCTCAGTAGCACGTACTCTGTGACCCAAGTTGGCGAAACGTTCATTGAAAAGCGGCATCTATACCCAGTGCATTTGTGGCACAGCATGCTAATGCGTCACGTTGCTGTGCTTGAGGTACCTTTGTGATGCTGAGATCGATTCCGCTCAGCACCGGAGAATTAAGGGATCTTTTTCTGTCATTGTAGAGCGGCGCATTCATAAAGTGGCACATACCCTGTGCTCCAAGTCGGCGTCAATGCGTTTCTTTTAACAGCGGTGCTTTCCCATTCTCGCATCTACAGTGACTCACGTGGTCCTAAGTGACGACAAAAATTTGGAAGGCGATTTAACCTCTAGTTGACGTTGTTCAAAGGTTGTCGCTCCAGCGCGGCTCTCAACATAAATTATGTGGTTCATACACTCCATTCTGAGCCCCCAATTTATTCAGAAAGGCTTTGTCTTTCATCATTGTCAACTAGAGGTTGTGTCACCTTCACAATTTTTGTTTTATTATTATTTGAATAAATGAAGACAACGGGGAAAGCAGGACGCTTTAGGCTTGGTTATTCCGAGATCTCAGATACACTACTCAGAAAAGAAAAGAGGGATAAAGCAATTGTGCATTTTCTGTTTTTTTTTTCTTTTTCCTTTTCTTTTTTTTCTCCCCTTGTTGTTTTTACAAAGACCTCCCTAAAGCAGGCATGTTCCTTGCCATTCCTGGTTGCAATTTTCGAGAGAATGTCGTTATTGAAACGGAATACGCCGTAATCAAGTTATATTGATACCGCATGCAGTAAAAACGCACGTATCGTTAAACATAAGCGGCTGTCCTGCTATGAATATTTATCATTTCCATGGCAACAAGATAACCTCGATACAATGAAGAGGGAAACCCGGCCACCCCGTAAAATCAGATACCTCCGTCTGATCAGGCCTTAGAGCGAGCATTGAGTTTGTGTGATAACTGTTGGTATTAGCTATGAGTTAAATTCCGTCAGGTGTTGAATTTAACACGCGAGCTTTGGATCTCGTGGTCTGGAAGGTACTTTGATTCTAATTATAGCCCGAGGCCAGTCGCTCTGTGCGGCAGCCAAGGTGGTTGCTGGCCCGTGGACAAATCATGGCTGATGAACGGCTAGTGCCTACTATTTCTTACTCTGGGTGAGTCACTTTCTCGATTGTAGGATTGTCTCTCTCGGAAAGCTGTCTTTTAATACACAGTGCCAATCTGCACAGATTTAACAGAACGATGTTTCGCCGTATCAACAGCTATAGGAGAGCAGTTGTGAAAGCAGTTGCGCTCTGAATGGTAATTACTATGGTCAAATAACGCCACAACCAAAGTCGCGCACTTTGCTGTGCGCTTCTTTAGTCATAGCCGCTCAACGGCGCGCCACAAGCGCACGTGCGCACAACAGTTATGTACGCGCGCACGCAACCAGGGACAAGGCAGTCGTGCGCTCACGCACGCCCACACGCAACCGCACGCAGCGGGCGACTAAGTGGCCTCGTATATACGGGCGGCCTCTTTCATCTTCATCACGCCTGTGGACTCCACCAGAGCGGCGGTGTTGGTGGCGAAGCGAGAGCCGTCTGGTTTTGTGGAAGCGCTGCGTAAGGGGGGGTGCAACCAAACTTATCGGGCCAGTCCCGCCGGGAGCCGCTGGAGGTTTTTCCCAGCGAGGGAAATTCCAGGACCACGCGCCCGAAAAGAGGGAACCAAGCAAAGAACGTCTGCAGTCATTACGAAATGCCCGGCGCCATTACACTCACACACGCACACACACACACACACGCGCGCGCGAACAGGCCAGTGGCGAGATCCAGCACGCGAGCCCTCCGAAGCCCTTCCCACACTGAGAGCGGGCGCAGTTTATCTTCGAATGTTCCTCGCCGTCGCCGACGAACGGCTTCTGCCCAATGCGCGGACTTAATGTCGCGGAAAATTTGAGCCTCGTCCTCTCGCCCTCCCTGTCCGCTGGACCTCAGCGACTGCTCTTTACGTCGCGAAGGAACTAAGCCGGACGGGGCGTGAGGACCCCTGAGTCCCGCACGCACGGCCTTCGCTTTCCTCCTCGCCGAGAACTGGACCTCCTCTCGCTTATCGTAGACGCGAAAACCGCGGAGCGTGCGTACGCATGGCGCACGCAGTCGCTGTAGACTCGCGCGCATACTGCTGTCTTCTGTAGGCGAACTCTCAGATCATGACCTCCTAACAACCCTCTGCCCGCCTTTCCTATCCTTCCTGCTTTCTCTTTCTCTCTCTCTCTCTCTCTCTCTCTTTCCCGGTTTAGCCTTCCCTGGGTTGAGTCAAATAGTCGTTTCGGGACTGGCCACTAGCATGCCGGACATAACGCGGTGGAAGAAAGGAAAGGAGTGTGGGTGGGGTGGTATCCTCTCGAATACCAATCATGCGCGGATCTGGTCAGACGCTGGGCCCTAGAAACTTCTGGAGTGTGAACGACCAGAGAGAACCACTCGTGGATGGGAGGCCGCGAGTCTTGAATTATTATATTGTGTGTGCTTTTTCTCGGTGATTTCGTGTTGTGTTGTCTTCTTGTCGTGTTGATCTTTTTTTTTTCCAGCAACTCCTGGATGCGTTTAGCGTCCTACAATTCCGTCCCTCAACGCTAGATACAATTTCGGTTAAAGCTTGTGTTATGCAATGCGTGCCCAACTAACGCCTGTCCGGTATCGCGACATGGAAAAGATGGTAAGTTTTGCACAGATAATTGCTATGAGATGCTATTTTTGGCTACCTGATGACAGACAAACTTCAACTTTCCGCAGTTGGGCGCTTCAGACCTCGTCTAATATGCATCCCTATTGCGAAACAACAGTTACATTTTTCGCAGTGCCAGGTCATCGATTTCAACTCAGTCTTGAAGAAGGGGTTGTGGAGAGAGAGCCTTTTCATGTTTTAAAAACGACGAATAGTCTAGAATAAAAGCTTACTAACGCGAGTGTTTTCGTTCTGCCTTTTTTTTTCCATCCGACTGCCGCTAATTCCATTCGTCTCATAGTGTGTGCGTGTGTGTTAGTACATTTGTATCGCTCTAGTTGTGCAGACACGTGGTGAACTACTGTTTACCGATGTTCCCCAAAGCTGTTCCCCCGAGCTGACGCTCAGCGTGGTTAAGCCACTGTGAACAATTTCTGCTGTTAGAGTAAATGCACCGTTGTTCTGAGGCCCATTAGGGCTGAGTAAACGAGTTTTGACGACCACTTTTTACAAACGGCACCACAAAGGCATGGTTCACTGGAGATTCGACAGTGAAAACAGGCAAATTTCTAGGGCAGACAACCTAAATGCGATCGAAACCGGCAAGAAGCTCGCAGTTGCATGGCCTGAATCTTCAAGGCTTATATTTGTCCTGTCACTAGCCAAGCTCTTTACTGGTAAGCCGCAAGCTGAGCTTAGATAACTAACGTGGGCCTCTGCCATACGTTACGCACTGCAATTGCGACTACGTATTAGTCAAGTAACGCTGTCTGCTCGCGCAGGCAGGTTTGTTGTGCGCTGAGAGCATTAGCTGCTGCTATGTGAGCGGCTACACAGCGCACGCTTCGTCGCTACAACCATCGATCGAGTTGACAGGCGTGCTTCTTTGGACGTTGAGCCAGGTGGTAACACAGTAGCAGCCTCACAGATCTACAGAACTGTCAATACTTAACGTTACCAAGTGCATTTTCTCGACGATTTCTCTCACCTTTATTTCTCTCTCACCCACACACGCGCTAACGCATACACTAACAAAAATGCACAAACACAGAAGTTATTTACAGAGTCTCATTGGAGGCCTGAATCCCGCAAGAATGCTATAAGCGCTTTAGCGAGGCGCACATCAGATTCCGGACTTTGCCACAGTCCAAGAACGTCCCACAGGTAGAGTCTCCTGCCATATGTCAAAATTTTAAAGTGTTTTTTTTTTTTTCTTTAGGACAATCCTTGAGGCTCTAAAGCCACTACAAGTACCAATAAAATAATCTAAGCTCTCGTGAAGAACGCAGTTGGAACACAATATCGTTCGGGACAAGCAAGTTTTAATTAAGTAGTAATTATGTAAGAGTCGTCCAGGCTGATACGATGAAAGGATGTTCGATCAAGCTTATCAAGACCGCTTGGCATACGAAAGCTACACTTGGAATCGAAACGCTTAAGCGGACCGTACTGCCGCTCTGCGTCGCTCAACAGACGCCGCCCGAGGGCGCCATGCAATCGCTGACACGAGTGCCACTGTGCCGATTCTTCAGATTTGTATCAGGGTCAGCTTATATATGGGTCTCTGGGTGCAGTTCCGGGCGCATGGTCAGCTCTGACATTGCATGCCATGCCACAGTTGGCAAGGAACCACTGAAGCAAAACATTGCGGCTTGACCTGCAGGTCATTGTGTATAGGAGGAGGAGAGAAAAAGAGAAGGCAGGGACGTTAACCAGAAATGCGTCTGGTTGGCTACCCTATTCTGGGGGACGGGAAAGAGAAAGAGAGTGTAGAAGTATAGTTAATGTCTAGGAGTAGCTGGTATGCAGGCATGGTCACCTCAAGCATAGCAGAGTGGCCCGAGGGTCATTAAAAATCACCCACGCGTGATCTCGCGGCTGCCAAATTTCAGTGAAGGTTGCTCGCAGTGCAGCCAACTCGGCAGTTGTGGTAGATATCCTATGACTGAGCTTTTCTGTGATTGGGGTATTCATTGCAGACATGGCAAATAAACAATTTCAGTAAACAATCTATGCACACTCGTGCAGCTGATGATGTAGGCATGACCGATGCGTCTGTGTAAATGTGACAGCGAGCACTGTATTTTAGATGAGCTCTAGCGCAAAATACGCTACAACTGGCCCACGCATGACAGGTTCTATTTTGATTCCATTTATGCTGGTGGAAATGTACCATGGACACAACGTCAAACGTGGAACAGGTGAGATGGAACTTCGCTTATATTGTACAGGAAGCATGCCATGCACCTCTGAAGCACAAATAGCAGCAAGTGGCTGGTCACGTTCTATCACCACGTACAGAACTTGAGCTCGGAATGTGGGAACTATGCAGCTTTGTTTGCAATTCTTTACGCTTGTGAAAGAAAATCATTTTTCACCAGCGCCTACCCGTAAAAAAAATCTTCCTACACAACTTAAAGGCGCCGTCAATGGATCTACACTCAAAAACCACGCCTATATCTCTAATTACCTCTATGTAGACCCCACCAGAATAATACTTTCTATCGTCGTTTACACTCGTTATTCGACCCTTTTTAACGTTCCGCGGCATCCTCTTTCATACAGACCGGGGGCCACAACGCGCATCTTCTCATCGCACCCGTGCCTCTTTGTCAAGTGTACTCAGAGCGAATCAACACTTGAACGGCTGCACGAGAATAGGGGGAGGCCAGGGAAGGTTCGTTGGCATTGACGCCCGCACGCATCTTTTGCGCCGCATGCCGCCAGGCCGCCTTCGCCGGCCCTTTATGTATCAACAAATAACATGACCGAGCCATCGACAGCTGCTCAGATAAAGCCACGCGAAATCCACATCTCCCTCGCCATGAGACTCCTTGTGCACCCCACCACCTCCTTGCTCCCCCCACCCCGCCTCTCCCACTCAGTGTGTATCGGCAGCGAAGCCGATCCACTGCTTCCTTTTCCTTCTTCGCTCTAGATGCGGTCTTTCCAGGCGCGCTGATTCGAGTCGACAATGACATGGCGTATCGGGCCACGCACATTCATTCCCCGGCACAAAACCTTTTCGCGTGTGTCTCGTGTGTATGTGTGTGCGCATAGCTCGCGTGCCGGCCGCAGATAGTCGGCATTCCAGCGGCGACGTCATTTCCACCGCGCAGTGGCGGTGGCTCTTGCCTCCGCGTCGTCGTCATCTTGTCTCTCTTCTCACTTTCGGTTTTCCATTGCTTTGCGTATATGTGTATCTATATTTTTTGTCTCGACTCTTACACTTTAGCGTTTGCTTGCTTCTCTTGAATCCCCCAGCCGCCGCTGCAACACCGTCCTCCTTTCCTCAGCCTCGCTTCAACTTCCCCACTTCCTCTCGAGTCATCCGCTTCCCCACGTCGCGCGAAGAGTGGTGCCTTCGCACACACGCACACACACACGAGCACGCCGTCTTATCGGAACGGCATCGCCGAGTCAAAGTCAATCTACCTCAGTAGCCTCGCGCCGCCTGCTACTTTCTCTCAGCGGTCCCCTTTTCCTTTTCTTCCCGTGTCCCACTCGCCCCCACCTTGCACTCGCCATTCTTCCTCATTTCCCGCCTTGTCGTCTCCCTTTTTCCCTCAAAACGAAGCTAAGTCGGAAGGACTCCCTCTTGCCGATGCATCGCCGATCCCCTCCCCTCTACCGACTTTCGCCATTGCCCTGCCTCGTTCTCTCCCCCCTTGTCTTCCGTCTTCAATCGCGTTTGCTGCTCCGGAGGGTTTGCCTTTGCTTGCTCTACCGCTCCAAGTGGCGCTACCTCCTCCCACGCTTACACTTCCCATCGTCTTTTACGTTTTCTAATTTCTTTTCCTCAATCGCTCACACCATTCACCGTCGCCTAGTCCCTCCCGTCCTCGAGCCTCGCACCACAAAACACATTGCCACCGCCGCCAGCTCGTTCCGAGACGGAGTCGCGGCAAACACGCGGTTGATGCAGGCCAGCCTACTTCGTCGCTTCGGACGTCTGCCGCCTGCCTCGCTACGGGAAAATCGAAGGGCTTCCTCATTCCTCCGTCTCGCTGTTTCCTTCTTCTTTATACGCACGCGCTAGCTGGTGTGCGTGGGCTCGAGTGGCACTTTCTTCTGAAGTGCGGCAGCATGGGCCTCGTGCGCTCGTGGGTTTTCTTGCATGAGATTCCTCTTTTGTGGCGCGGGCGGACCAATGTCTTTGATTTTCTCTTCTCGTGAGCGACTCGCTCGCTCGAGCATGCGTCGTCCGAAACGAGGTTGTGAAGCTATGCACAGAGAAGGTGGCGGCGCTCGCCCCCAACAGGCAATCAACGTGACATTTCACTTGTTCGGGATGCTTGAGTCGCTTTTCCTTCTAGTTTCGTTTGTGAATGTTCGCTTTATTGAAAGGAAGAAATGTGTCACCCGTTATTTCTTAAGACGTTGCCTCGATGACAGGTTTTTGCCCTTTTGCAAAGCGCTTTAAGGTTAACTTGAGAATGAAAACAACCAGTAACGCTATTGCAAGTTTATACCAAGTTAAAATGAGAAACAAAACGCATTTAACCTTTGTCGCCGTAACCAATGCTGTAAAATGTACTTGAGTGATGACTCGAACTGGGATAACAGGGAGGCACCACCCTAGCCCTGATGTTCCATCGCTTATACTGCAAACAAGAGACACTGCATAGACAAGCTGACAGCACCAGGTAGGTGAACTCCCTCTAGAGTCGACTCCCTCATATATTGAATATGACTCAAAGCCACCCCTGCGTCCGGGTCTGAGTGAGCTCCCGTGAGTCAGAGTGGCAGTGAGTTTTAAACTTAGTGAACTCGAGTGTACGATGGGATGTGAGCCTGAGTACGAGTAAGTCGCAGCGAATCGGAGGCTTGTGTGAGCTGAGTGACTTCGAGCAAATCGGGATCACACGTCATTCCATTTGTTTACAAATTCAGGGGACTACATCTGAGGCTGAGTCCACATGTTCCCGAGTTTGTCTATCCCGGGCGGTGCCCTAAAGATCAGCCGACCTGAGCTAGGAGATGTGAATTGACGTTTTGTATCTATTAGATCAAACTTTACTGATGCAAGGTGCCAAGTTATTCGTCAGAATTGTGCAGGCTCTTCAGCCCGTAAAAAGCGCTCACCACGCCTGTGAAAAAACATATGTTGGAACAACGTACAGAGCAAGAGAGAGAGAAACGAGAAGGGAAAGGTAAGGAGGTTAACCAAGGACGTGCCCGGTTGGCTACCCTACGCTTGGGGAGAGGGAAAGGGGAAGAATAGATAAGGAGCGAGAATACGAAAAAAAAAACACATAAAGAGTCAGTTATTCACACAGTCAGTCGCAGAGGAAGGTCCACTGTCACAAGCGCTCATATAGTCCAGTCTCCTTCAAGAACTGAAGAATAGCTTTTGTGGCCTTTCGCATGCAGGAATGCGTAGGCCATGGTCCCAGAATCTTTTCCTCTGACAGCACTCTGCTATCTAACATACTGAGTTGAGTTTGAAGAATCCGTCGTTGAGCGTCAAAAGCTGGGCAATGACACAGAAGGTGCTCTAGCGTCTCATCGCAGCCGCACAAATTGCATGCCGCACTGTTAGCCATTCCTATTAGGAATGAATAGGAATTTGTAAATGCGACGCCCAACCACACGCGACACAGTAAAGTTGCTTCACCACGGGAGAGTCCAGGTGGCAGGCGAAGTCGCAATTTAGGGTCGAGAGAATGCAAGCGTGAGTTGCTGAAACCTGGTGAATTCCATCTTTGAAGTGTGATGTGGCGAGCAAGTGATTGAAGTTGCCGCGCAGCGTCCGTTCTTGAGAGTGGTATAGGCACTCGCTGATGTTTTTGATGAGCCGAGCGAGCAGCTTCATCGGCGCTGTCGTTGACAACAATTCCGCAGTGGCTCGGCAACCACTGAAATACGATGTCGTGTCCTTTCTCAATCGCATGGTGATGAGCTTGTCTTATTTCGTACACTAGCTGTTCGTGTAACCCGTGACGTAGGGCAAACTGCAGAGTTTGTAGGGCTGCTTTCGAATCGCAGAAAATGGCCCAGCGATTTGGTGGTTGCTGGAGCACGTATTGGATTGCACCTTGAAGGGGGGCAAGTTCTGCTGCTGTCGACGTGGTGTTGTGAGAGTACTTAAATTGCAAAGAGACGGCGTCCGATGGAACAACCACTGCTCCGGTTGAACTGTTGGAATTAGTGGAACCGTCCGTGTAAATATGTATTCGGTCAAGATAAGACTTTTCCCGTAGCGAGGCAGGCGGCAGACGTCCGAAGCGACGAAGTAGGCTGGCCTGCATCAACCGCGTGTTTGCCGCGACTCCATCTCGGAACGAGCTGGCGGCGGTGGCAATGTGTTTTGTGGTGCGAGGCTCTACAGAGCAAGCACTTTTGCACCATTAAGGGGGCTGGTTTGTCACGTGGCAACACCGCTACACTTAAAGCTGTAAAAATTTTATAGTGCTTGACAGCGAGCTCACGCTACAACTGCGATAAGGCAAGCCGCAGTCGAAAACTGTATTGATTTTGACTATACCTGCTACGCGAAATATTTGGCACGAGATTTTGACAGCAGTAACTGTTAAAATATATTTCACGCAGTGTTCGTGTCACCTGTCGCAGCTAGCATTACTATTATTACTTGTCACAGCTATCATAACTATTATTACTTGCTACAGAAATTCACCGGAAAGAAAAGTTCATTCGCTCCACCCTAATAATTAAGGGCAAGAGCAGTAACCATTGTACAAATCAAGCACCGATTATGGTGCGAAAATATTTACTGTGTGACATTTAATGTGCTTAACAGCGCGCTCCGTCTTCATCCTCTCCACATAACACGACATAATACCATTGCACCTTCTGTTGATCAACGCAACCTATTTTAATCATTGAGTAAGGAAAGAGAAGGGGGGGGGGGGGGGGGGGGGCTAGAAGAGATCGCACCAATCTGCTCAGTTACGCCTGTTCTCAAAAGTGTCGGGTTACAAACGTATCTCCCGCGCAAAGTTTCTTGTCAGAAAAATCCTTTCGTGAAGCGGAAATGTTATCGAAGCAATAAATTAAGAAGCGTAACGTTCTCTGCCAAAATCACTCGCAACAAATTTACGCCCCAACTTGTTTTTCCGAACTTTCGAGAGTGCCGCGCAAGTGTGCTGCGGGACAACGGCTGGGCGCTGAAGGGTGCGGCGAGACGCAATAGATATCGTCGTACGCACCGGGGCCCACACCGCTGCTGCTGCGGCAGCGCGGGCCGAAAGGAAGCGGTGGATCCAATATGAGACGGACGACGCCGTGGCAAACCGCTGGCTGAGCAATAAACGGGGCCAGAGCGCAACGGAGGCTGGGATGACGAGGATGGCGCGCGAAGCTGCCTCGGCATTCCTCTTGATCCCGAACCACCAGCGTCACCGCTGTGACTCCTACTGCTGCTGCTGCTGGTACCGCAGGAACGACGACGGGGGCGAGAAAGCTTGCGCCGTCCAGAGACAACTGCGATTCGCGTTATTGCAAAGCGGAGCAACAAATCTAAGCGCACACGCAAGGATGCGGCGTCGTGAGAGCGACAGTGCTGGCTAGGCAACGGGGCGGGAAAAAAAATTGTGCACGGCGCTACAAAGGGCTCTTTCGTGGTCACCGAAAAATCGCGAGTGTTGCGCGCCGCAGATTGCTGACCTAAGGGAAAAACGCTTAACAACACGCTGATGCTCGAGGGAAAACTTGAAACAACTGTCGTATATATATCGGATCTTGTTTCCTGTTCCTTCTTGTTTTTAGCTTTGGTCAAATTTTCGGATTCGGCAGGCTCTGATGTCTAATAATTCCCCCGCGCGCCAGCTGACAGCCAACGCTATACCATAATATATCAGAGCAGATATGTAGGCAACGACCTTAAATTGTAGGTTCTTGTTTCTTTGATCAATCAGAGACGCATGAGTGGCGAATTTTAGAGGTAAATAATGTATACGTTAATATTTTTAGCGCTACAAAACACAAGCTTAAGTTCACCTCAGCTTTGAATTACTTGGACAGAAAGGTTAAGTGTCGTTTGCTTTCTCTCAATCCATATTGCTAATTATGCAATTTGTTGCACTCATGACGCCTGCATAAATGCGATGTCTGTTGCCTCTTTCATCATCTCTTTTTACTATTCTGAGTTTCTAGGGGCTATGCTGAAACCTCGTGTTCGTTGCTTTAGTAGTAACACGGAACTGTGTCAAGCTGTAGTCGGCATATAGCCTCTCAGGTAATAGAAAAGTGGTGTTTGCGCTGCGATTTCTGTTATATTACGAGTGAAACAGTAGATCCTGTCAGTGCGTCGAAGCCTTCGTTCGATTCAGCTGTGTAAATATATACAACAAAAACGAATTTAGGCATTTAGCAGTCGCTCCATACCAATGGCATCTCTATCTCAAGACAACTGTTCAAAGGGATCTACGACTGTTCTGTAGTCTTCAGTTCATCCTTTAATCCAGTTAGGACATCTTAAACAGCAATGAAAACAGCAAAGTCATAAGCCACAGTATGACTATTATACTGCAGGGCCCAAAATTATCTTAAACAAACGAACCATCAAAAACATCAAACGTGCTGCATGTTTTGCGCCGCACGTTCTGAAATATGATGATGATGATGAAAGGGAAGGGGAGAAAAAGAGGGTTATGAGGCTGTGACAATGTGGACAGAAGACGTGAACGAATTGTCTTTCAAGTGAAGTTTCACAGCGTTAGGCAAGCCCTGTGTTGTGTGGGAATGCAAGTAATGCGCCAATTGATCTGCAACTGGATGGGCGTCATGGTCCCAGCAGTGCCTGTTTAGCAAGAAGTCAATTGCCGATTTTGTATAGAGAAACCAGCATCTTCCGTTCACGCGCGGGGGCAAACGCAAAGAACATGGCGCACTGTTTCTGGTACGTCACGTCAATCATAGTCAGACTTGTACGAAACGAATTACATGTAATTAATCCCGTGTAATCAATTATATTTTGCTAATTTTGTATTAACTATTATTTTGTCTAGTCGGTAACGCTCATTGCAATTCAATTACTTTTTTTTCTGTAACGAATTACATGCAGCCAGTTATTTTAATTACGATAGAAATGCAAAAATTTTCCAAACGCCGGGTGAATTCAGGACTGAAAAAAATTTTACTCCAACTTAACAAATTAGCAAAAAAATGCTATAGACGATTCGCCGCCTATGCAAGTGGCATCTTCAGTATGCGCTGACACAAATGAGGAGAGGTCCCAGTCTACTTATCAAACACGCCCTTGTAAACGTCCGGCAGGGGGCCACGATTGGTGTTTCACGCCGATGCGTCCCGACGGATGAACCAGAATTGCAGGAGCTTTCTTTTGCCACACTTTCGCTCTCAGGCCAGTGTCTTCGCATTGTCAAGGTCGAAACTATGTCATGCCGTCCAACAATGCTCGACAAGTTCCGTCTTAAAACGCGTTGCATGGGTGGCCTTGGCAACGTCTCCTTTGTGTTCTTTCAATCCCATTGCCCTTTTTCTGCCCATTTCGCCAATGTAAGTCGCGTCAAGCTGTGTAACAAGCGGCGCACCTTTGAGAACCGGAATTTGGTGATAACTACAGTAGAACGCCCGAGACCAGATGTTGGCCGATGAATTGAACAGGTGTTGGTATGTCTCAGAAGGCCACTTAGGACGTTAATGTCAGGAAATCACATATAGACGATTTTTCCAGCTCTTCATTGGGCCCAACTGGGAGTGCTTTTTTCCCTCCTCGAGCAAGTTTTCAGTGTCACTGCTGATGTCTTTACAACAAAAACAAAGGAAGATGACAGACGAAATTTTTAACAGCGGAGCTGTTTAAACCGGCCGTAATCTGTGCCGCCTAGTACTGCGTCGCCTAGCAACCACCTCGTGGAGCGTCGAGCGCTATGCTCGGGAGAGAGAAAGAGAAAACGAGAGCGAGAGAGAGTGCGCGCGTCTGCGCTATGCTCTGGAGAGAGAAGCAACCACCTCGCGGAGCGTTGCGCGCTATGCTCGGGAGAGAGAAAGAGAAAATGAGAGCGAGAGAGAGAGCGCACGTCGCGTGCTATGCTCGAGAGAAACAAATTCTAGCAGCACAACGAGACAACGCGCAGAAGTGCTGCCGGCGCCCTCCGCGCTTCTTCGTTTCCCCGCATTAGCGCCGAACGCTCGCGGTGTGCGGAACTGCAGCAGGCGCCTCTGTCGGCGGCTCGGCCAAGCTCCCACCAGCTGCGCGCTACTGCGCATGCGCCGTGACGTCATCCACGCGTGTCGTCTGCTGCGCGCCGACCGTACACTGTGCGTAGCTTTCGCCGAGGCGTTCCCCGATGCCACAAACCACGCGAAAATGCTTATACACTTCGTATTATTTAGCATCACTTGGCATTACTTCGTATAACTTAGCATCACTTCGTATAGCCAGGACCAGCTAGGAACCGATCAGCTCCGCTGTGTCTTTAGCCTTGCGCCACTAGTGCAAGCTACCCTGATTTTTTTGCAAGCAATTGTTAGTGCAGATAAGCAGTGTTTATACACTGCTTATCTGCACTAACAATTGCTGCTGCTCATATAATCCAATCCTACATGCTCATATAATCCAATCCCTCCAGCCCCCACCCCATTATTCTCAGCATATGTATGCTTGCCTTCTCTCCCATTATTTCTTTCGTTTCTGCTTGTAGTCATTTTTAGTGCACTTGTCAGCTGTTTCAAACTGAGGTGTCAGATTAACAACGCGGCTGAAGGGGCCGCGCCGAAAGGTAAGGCCAGATCATTCTGTTTACTGCATCTATGCAATGGTAATAAAAGTTCGCGAGAAAGGAACGTAGAAGTAATCGATTACTATTGAGTAATTCCTCAATTACTTTTGTGAGGCAGTAATTGGCAAATGTAATCAATTACATGTTTGAATGAGGTAATTGTTATTGCAATCTGTTACCTTTTTCACTGTAACGTGTACAAGTCTGATCACAATGCGAAGAGTCGGAACTTTGAAGAAGATCATACTCAAGTTCGGAGTACTTCCATCTTGAAGTTCGTGCGTTACGTTGGGATGTTGAAATACCTGCATCAATCAGATGAATCCGATACCTACTGGATGAAAGAAGGCGTGTGCGCTCTGTCTGTGGCACCATCTAGGTAGGCTGATGCTTGTATTGCAAAATGCTTCGTAAAAAGCGTGATTACGACGCACGCGTCCCACGTTTAAATGTATGCGCTGTCTGCACTTGCGTGACCTCACAGCTCTGAAAACGACGGCTTTGAATAGTACAGGAGGTTTCGATACAGCACCAGTGCAGGTGTGGAACTGTTCCCATAAGCGACAGACGTTGCGGGGTGACGACATTGCCGATGTTACAGCTTGTCGATAAAGAATAACAGTGGCAACTGTTGTGAAATAGCGGTATAGCTGGTGTGTGTTGTGTTTGGCCGCCTGTGAGGAGTGAAGCCGGTAGATATTTGTAAATATAGTAGCTTCGATATCAACGCATACCTCAGTGAAACTACTCCAGCCGGGCGTAGAGTGCCGGTAGTTTCGTTGGCGTAACAAAGTTGTTCAGACGGTTGCAAATGTCGTAACCTCGCTGCGTCTTGTATGTGTGGATGGCTTTGGATGGGAGTTAGCTGTGTTGACACAGCGACCTACTAAGTAAGCATCATCTCGTAATGTGTGTCGACAAGTGCCCGCGTGCATACGAATGCTTCAATAAGCCCGTGTAGAAGTAAGTGTGCTTTTGCGACGGCGCTGTTCAAATTCTAAATGCTAGTGCATGCAATCGTGGCATGCATTTCATAAATAATTTCATAAAGCACGTCCCACGCAAATTGTGACTAGCACTCGCCACTCTAACAAGAAATTTAAAAACCTGCGGCCCTCTGATCAGCGATGAATAGCGCAAGGTAAGGGGAAGGCAAGCAGAACAGTTATTGCCCGCGTCAATTTTTTTTTTTCAAGGCACTGTAGCTGTGCAGATAATTTAATAAAATGTATGGTTATTTTGTTTAATTTTGACGTTGATTCTCAAATCTACCTTTGCTATTGGAGGCGAGCTTAGTAGGCACTGGTTCTGGTTTTACATGTGTTTGGAAAAAATTCAGTACGACCCATTTACTGCTGGAAGGTAACGATTGAGGATTCCCTGTTTCTTGCTCGAATCCACCCAGCGGGCTAATTACACGGCGACGACCGTAGTATTTCTTACGCATAGCGTTTACCTGATATGTGCGTAAAATAAACATTAAGGTAGGAGCTGTAGCGCGGTCTCCCAGAAATTTTCCTACGTCCATTACTATTTTATAGAATGAGCTTCGGCAAGTAACACATGACATGACGGAACGCCACGCTCCTGGGGCTGTCAACTGTTTTCTCCGAAAGTACGCGTTACACACGACAACTTGATTGATTGGTTGATTTTGTGAGTGCGTGAGTGAGTGAATTACTCGCGTAAAAAACAAAAGCATTCATCGTCAACAACACTTTAGTCGTTTTTCCAGCGTCCACGTGTTTCTGGTCGTATCTCAACTTTGCTCAGCCGAGACAGAAAGAACACGCCTGCTGTTGAAGTGCGCACCCGGGTAAACTTACAGTGGATAAATTTTCAGCTTTGGAACGAACTACATATAGCAGGCGCTGCTAAGAGAAGTCAAAGTGCTCTCCGGTATCATGTGAATACGCTTGATTTAGCGGCCTGAATGGCCCCTCCCCACGGCGTGCGTGCATTCCAGCGCACCGCCGTCGTAAGTGGCGCTCAAAGAATTCGGCAATGGCTAGCAACCTTTTTATTCGGTCACGTAACGAAGTATGCCTTCGGGACAGTGTTAGAAAGATGTTTATGAAATTTGGCTGGGCACCAATCCAGCCTGTTCGGCTGCATATTGTCCGCTCACGCATTTTGAAGCTCTTCGGCACGTTCCTGCAGTCCTTGTTTCTTTGACTTGATACATTACTTCTCGTTGCCGTGCTGCTCTGCATACGGGAACAGCCATTTCAGTTTCATTTATGTACGATTCTTCTTAAGAATACTGACAGGCATGGATGCACTTAGTCTAAAGTGTGCGAACTCATTCCAGTGAGATCTAATTACAAGTTTAAACAGTGGGAAAAGACGACGACGAAGGACACTAACGGGGTAAAGACCCAAAGTGGCGCTGAAGGAAACAATGGACAATATTCTGCCGCGCGCGTCTTTCTGAAACAATAGCACGCAAAGGGCAGGCAGGCTTGTGCGTTCTCGCCTTGAGAAAGATTTCCCCCAAAAAACATGCGTCCTTTGGATCGAACGAAACACACTTGAAGTTCTTTTGAATGGCTTTAAGCGCCTTGTCATGGAACATTCTTTTCGGCAACATCCCAAATCCGCTGTATTTATCTGCTTGTCGAATGCTGAGATTGTTCGCTTCGAGGTAACTGCCGACGTCTTTGAACGAAGGTTTTCTGGGGGCTTTTTCTTTCCGTTTACCGCACGCCTGAGTGATGAAACATGTATTTCAACCAGCCGGCCTCTTTTATCTTCTGCAACGGAATCCGCTATGGTTCGCACCAAGACCAGAAGTTGACGTCATTGCTTGCGACGTTCGTAACTAAAATTTGGGCCTTTGTTCAGCGTTCACTGGTTTCTTCAGGAAGGTTTCCCGAGGACAGTGGCACTGGTGCACGCCCGCTCGCTGTAACATGATTCCGAGCAGGAAGTGACAGTTTGAAGAGTCACCATAAAAATCCCTTGTTTGCGCGGCCATTCTTTTTGCAGGCATGTAGTTGCCGGTCTTCTTTCAATGGTTCCTTGCCTTCCAGACTGAGAACACGAAGCCAATCTTGAATCAGTCAAACTTGTCTTCAGTGTCTGATTTAACTTTCGTATCCTTTTCGTATGTCCACAAGAAGGCAGCATAGCGTCAAATGGGGTCTGCACTTCCAGTGGGACAAGTGTTCTTTTGAGGGAACACGAAATCGTGCGGGAGTGGCATGTCAGGATGGCGATGAGGTTGACACAGGTAAAAGCACGATCTTTCTTGGCGTGCGAGGGTATAAAAGAGCCCAGATAACTAGAACTTTAGCTAAGGAGTACTTCTGTTTGGGCGAGTTGGTGCGACATGCTGCAAGTTTAAACAGCACGAAAAGGCGTTGGCTTTGGTGTGATCCGTGGCGGATCGGGCTGCAGAAGATGAAAGAGGCCGGCTAGTTGCAGAAGGTGTTTAATCACTCAAGCCTACAGTATGTCATAAAAGAAAACTCCTTTCGAGGACATCGCCAATTACCTCGAAGCAAACAATCTCAGCATTGCACATGCAAGTAAAGACGTTGTATTTGTGGTGTTTCCGAAAGGAATGTTCCATGACTAGGTGCTCAAAGCTCTTCAAAAGAACTTCAAGTTCATTTCATTCAATTTGCGCGTGGCCAATAAATTGGCCAATCGCAAATTACCATGACCGACATTTGGACGGCCTAAGAAAAGCAGTGGGAAAAAATTGACACAGGTTCTTCTGATTCTTTTTTTTTTTTCGCAGCGAGAACTCACAAGCCTGCCTGCGCTTTCCGTGCTATTATTTCCAAAGACGCGCGTGGAGGAATATCGTCAGTCGTTTTCGGCAGTGCCACTTTTGATCTTTATCCCGTGATTACCCTTTTTATGTGTGTAGTACAGCGCTGGTTCTTTGGGTAATGTTCTTTGTCGTCGTCTTATCGTGCTGATTGAACTTGCGCTATGTCGCACCAACTTGCGCAAACAGAAGTACTCCTCAGTGATTTAACTCGCGCCTGAATGCATATATTGTCTTTTCTGTGCGTATTATAATTTCCCTTTCATGTGTAGATGTTCTTTCATAAGTCGATGCTACCGCATATGTTCTGTGTTATGTTTTGGTATGTTTATATAATCCAATCCCTCCAGCCCCCACCCCATTATTCTCAGCATATGTATGCTTGCCTTCTCTCCCATTATTTCTTTCGTTTCTGCTTGTAGTCATTTTTAGTGCACTTGTCAGCTGTTTCAAACTGAGGTGTCAGATTAACAACGCTAAATATATCAGATATTAACAATAATAAGAGTACATAACAAATAACACGAGCCGCAAGTACGCCCCATCAAGTGCTGTTATTTTGTTCGTACAAGTGAACAACTCGCCGAGTCTCCACCAATAACTACAGTTTGAGAGGCGTTTTGCAACAGAAAAGAAAAGAAAAACGGGAATGTGTGGCCTCTCTTGCCTTTTCCACCGGTTGTCTTCCCATTCGAATACATTGTCGACACAGAAGTGGGTCGGAATCAGACACGTACGCTTGCTTTGATTTTCCTTTTCTTCCTTTAGGCAAGAGTGACCTATTCTGTCGATTCCGTTTGCTCCTTTGAGTCACGGCATCAGACGATTCGGATAGTTCAGCCGTGCCGTTTTATGAAAGCGGGCAATTTAATTGCTCCTTTTTTTTTTCCCCCCGGCCTCACCCCATCTGAAAGCCGCGCGAAGCTGGAGTCGTTGAAAGCGAGTAAGGGGCGGGGCCTGCGAAACAAAACGCCCGACCTTGGCTGCTCCCGGAGAATAATTACGGCGCGGAACTGGTCCGGCAAAGCCGGTCATTAGGTCCGGCTTCTGTGCGCGCCCCCCTTTTACTCCGTCTCTTTTCTCGACTTCCTGCTTCTATATCGTTGTCTTTCTTCCCGCTGCTCTCACGTCGCCGTTCCCCAACCCACAAGTTGATGGATGGCTGCCCGCTGGCCGAGGGGTCCCAGACGTAGCGCGACGAGGGAAAGAGAAGACAAAAGCGAGAACTCCTAGAAAGAAGGAACACTCGGAGATGGCTAAAATAAAGAAAAGGAAGAAGAGCGTGGAGAGACGGTGGCCTTTTCGAGCAGTTGGCGCGAGACGGCGGAGTTTGAGCGGCGGCAGTGGTTGCGGCTGCCAGATGGGGAGACGGAAGGAAGAGATGTCCCCTCCTCTCGAGGCCGGTTCCTCTCAGAGCCATCCCGAAACGGGAGTGCGCAGGGAGTGAGCGACGTCTCCTGGGCGCGCGGCGCGGCGCTGCGCCGCGCGGAGCGCAGCAGTCACTGCAATCTCTTGTCTGGCGCAATTTGTCCCGGCTGCACCCGAGATTCATCCTAACGGTCTGGCAACCCTGCAATCACGCTCTCCGACGGACCCATCTCGGCCCCGAGAACAACCCGTTATTTGGCCAGTGAAACTGCGGCACCCGTCGGGCGGTCCGTCCGTGCGTCCGTCCGTTTGGCGGACCTCTAGCTCTCCTCTCTTTCATCCCTGTTTTCTCTTGGGTTAGCGCAAAGAGGGGAAACCAAAAAGTCGCCGACCGTTATCCCTCCTCTTGCGGGACCCACCGCCCTACAAGCCCAACGCCGACAGTGCGACCGCCAACCAAAGCACAGCTCCTCTCTTGTCTGTGTCCCGGCAAAAAAAAAAAAAAAGAAAAGAAAAGAAAGAAAAGATACTTGCACAGAAGCCGAGGGTGTTACGGCGACGTCCTTGGCTTGCTGAACCATGTATACGTCAGAAAAAAAGAGACGAAAATTGAAGCCAACCTGGAACAACAGCATGCTGTCATTTCTCTGTTGTTCCCTTTCTTATGCCTCTTCTTTTTTTCTTCCCCTTCTATTTTCAATGACTCGTGTTTCACTCCGATTGAGGACTTTTTGTATTTCTTCTGCACGTTTTCCGTCTCCACGTGTGCTCCACTGTCTTTCACTGACACCTCGCCGTATGTGTGTGTATGTGGTTCGTTTTGGTCGAAGCTCCTCTCGGAGGGCTTCCACCCCGCAGTTTCAGCTCCCCCTCGCGATGACCAGTCGGTCGGTCCTTGGGTGGGTCAGTCAGTTGTTTCCTCAAGTTTAGCCCACCGCGCGAGGCGAAAAGCCGAGACCGGGTACGTACTACCCCGAAGGAGAGGGGAGGTTGTTATCGTCATCTCAAGCCGTCAATACTCACTATCCGCACTTCCTTCCCGGCAGAATTTGTTCCCCTTCTGTGCTTCTCGGTGTCTTTCTTGCGCGAAGTATAGTTTTATTTCCTTCATATACTGGCTTCCGTTTCCCTCTGCTCTTAGCGATCGTTTGCGTTTATAACAACGTGTCCGAACTGTCTGCAGTACATACCATTTGCCTGTCTTTTGCTGCGTCTCTTTCTTTTTTCGCTTTGAAGCCACGTAATCGATGAACGCAAAATACAGATAGACTACAAACTAAAACGGTGCACGCGAAAGCTAGCACCGGTGCTTACTGTCTGGATAGCCGTAAAGGTCTTATTTTATACGTTCTTCGAAACGAAGTAGATAAGAAGAATAAAGTATGAAGAACAAAAACTTTGAGGCGAGCGTAAAATTCCGTTCAGGTTATGTTTTTCGCTTGTCTTCTTTCTTTTTGCCAAGTTCTGGCCATGTCGTTTCGACCGAAGATTACAGAGTGTTCAGAAGCGCGGGCTTTCATGATCGAAGATGGCACTGCTTCGGTACGTCCGCACAGTACTCGCAAGCGTCACCTTTTTTTTATTACTTAGATGCGTCGATTTCAGTGCAGCTTCATTTCTTTCTTCATTTTCTTAATAAGTGCAAGTGCCGGAAAGAGTTAACACAGGGGAATTTTCTAAACCACGTTTACAGCAGCACTCACTCGGGCCAGTCTGGTCCTTCGAACTTGGTACGAGCGTCCACAGTGAGATGCAAATCATCTTCAAAACCATCGTTTCTCCTCCAACAAAAAATTTCGAGAGGCTTCATTTAAATAAATATAGAAAAAAAAAGTCAAACAACACACTCGACCTAAATTTTCTTGTTGTATATGTAGCTTTAATGACACGCTAACTTTTTTTTATCTGCACAAAGCAAAATTGACGCTTAAGAAGGATCAACATAATTACGTTAGTTCCTGCTTTCTCTCTTTTTCTTGTCTTGTTTTCTCTCAAGAAATGCCGCCTTTCCTGTACAGGAAGCAGGGGTAGGGAAGGCGCTATGCTGCAGTAGTTCTTACAGAGATTCTGACGTATTTATTGTTTGTAACGCACTCTAAGCATGTTCAGTTTGCTTACGACATTTATCATCTCGCTGTGCGGTACGCTTTAGGAAGATATATATTAGATATGAGCGGACGGACTTTTTATTTACATTTGATTAAAAGCTCACAGCATTTGGTTTCGTTCAAAAGAGTGCAAATGTGATTCTTTTTGAAGGTCTGCTTGTTTATTTGATTAACTAATTATTTAATGAATTCGTCGTACGTTTGTGTGTTTGTTCGTTTTAGTACCTTTATATCAATATGCGCAATATATTTCGTGACGTTCGGTATTTTCTGAAAAGCGTACAAACGCCCAGGTGCCCTAAAACACACGTTAGCGTAACACTGACCTTCATTGGGCGTTTTTTTCCCTCAATATCTCGTCCAGCCATATCCCAGCTATTAGCTTAGTTCTGCTGATAGAGTGACTTCCTTACTCTTGCTATGGTGTGTGTTCATTTCCCGAGGAGTGCATTTTTTTCTTCTTCTTCTTCTTCTTCATTTTCTTTTAGAACTGTAAACGTTGCCGTGGTATGCCAACACAAATATCTTATTTCCTTTTTTCCTGTAGCCATTTGGTGCAGCCTGTATTTATTCCCTCATTACGAACCTACTCCGTCTTTAAAAGAGGTAGAAGAAAAATGAGAAATATTGGGATGTGAATAAAAAACCATGTTGTTTAGACTTCTGCGTAGTGGGAAGGGAAGACGGTGTGCAAGAAGTTCATCGAAAGAAAGAAAGGGTA